>NC_026003.2:12568264-12743264 GCF_000442705.2 Elaeis guineensis | reverse complement strand
AATTTATCTAGATTATCTTTTCTACTGTTATGAATAAAATATTTGCAACCAAAAATATAGAAGTAGTTAATGTTAGGTCTTTTTCCTTTCCAAAGCTTATAGGAGATTTTCTTTAAAATAAGATAAATTGAAACTCTATTAAGGATATAACATGCTGTGTTTATGACTTCAGTCCAAAAATATTTAGGTAGATCTCTTCATACAATATGGTACGGGCCATATCTATTAGAGTTCTATTATTTCTTTCAACTATACCATTTTATTGTAGGATTCTTGATGTAAAAAAATTATGTTCAATACCATTTTATTGCAAAAATCTTCAAAAAATTTATTTTTAAATTCAGTGCTGTGGTTACTATAAATACAAACTATAGTTGAATACTTTTCATTCAAGATTTTTTTGTAAAATTTTAAAAAGATAAAAAAAGCTTCATCTTTATGTGCCAAAAATAAAACTCAAGTAAAATATGAGAAATCATTAATTATCATAAATCTATATTTCTTCCCACCTAGGCTTATAGTCCTAATAGGTCCAAATAAGTCCATGTGAATTAGTTCAAGTGGTCTAGAAGCTGAAACTATATTTTTGAATTTAAAATTTCTCTTAATTTATTTATCAAATTGACATGCATCATAAATATGATCATATTCAAAATTTAATTTGGATAAGTCTTTAATTAGATCTCTAGCAACCAATTTTGATAGAATATACATGCTTGCTTGTCCTAATCTATGATGCTATAGTCAATTAGTTTCTTTGATCTTAACATTCTTAACAACAAGACATTGACCGCTCTTCATGATTATCTCATCGAGATCAGCCAAGTAGATGTTGCCACGTCTATGTCCAATGAATTTAATACTATTATTAAAAGGACTAATGACTACATATGAAGATAATTTAAATACTACTTCAAAGCCTTAGTCACACAATTGACTAATACTAAGCAGATTATATTTTAAGCTATCAACTAACAATATATTATCAATGAAGGTAGAAGGAATAATCTGAATTTTATCAATGTCAATGATCTTGCCTTTGCCATTTTCGCTAAAGGTGACTACTCCCCCTTTCTTTTCTTCAAGGATGAAGAATTGCTCCTTATCATCCGTCATATATCTTGAACAGTCGCTATCCAAGTACCACTTTTATTTTGAGCCATTGACTGCAAGACATTCCTGCATGAAAATCAAGTAGTTTTTTTAGGTATCCAAGTTTTTTTGGATCCTTTAAGGTTAGTAACTATGGTTCCTTTAGGAATCCAGATTTTCTTAGCTATTTTATCATTGATTTTTCTTAAATTATATGCAAATACCTTGTGTCCTATTCTTTCATAGCTGAAACCTGTTATGTGAAAAGTGCTATAGGTGGATGATGATGCAAAAAAAAAAAATTAAGAAATTTTTATTTATTGTTTGGTTTATACCCTAAACCAACCTTATCATAGACTCCCTTTTGACTATTTAATATCATTTGTAGTTTATTTGAACTACGTATGAATTTTTCTATCAAAGATTTTAGTTTATCAACTTTCTTTTTTAAGATTTCATTCTCTTCTTTTAATTTATTATTGTTTTGAAGAGTTTCTTCCTTTGCTTTGATTAAAAGTACATTTTTTGCTTTCAAATTTTTATTTTTTAAGCTTACTTTTTTAAATTCTTTCATTAAATCATGAAAAGCATCTTGAAGTTCATTAAAGATAAATTCTAAAGAAGGTTCAGATGTTATCTCATCATCTAAAGCCATAAAACAGAAGTTTGCTTTATTTTGAGTCTCCTCATTAGAGCCAGACTCCTTGCTATCGTTATATGTTGCTACTATGGCCTTCTTCTTGATTCTTTTAAGTGATTTCTTCAAGATTGGACAGTAAACCTATCCTTATCTTCTTCTTCCCATAAAGTTCTTAAACTTTTTGATTACAAGGGCCATGTCCTCACTATTATCATCATCATCTTCTGAGGACTAACATTCATCTTCTTCAATTGCAATGGAATTTAAGACAATAATCTTCTTTTTTCGACTCTCATATTCATTGTGCTACCCCATTGCCAACTCGTGTATCATTAAGAATCCAACCAGCTCCTCTAATGGCAATTTATTCAGATCTTTCATCTTTTGAATCACTGTGACTTTTACTTCTGACATCCTAGATAAAGATTTGAGAATCTTCCTTATCAATTCACTATTATCATAAATTTTACCTAGGCTTTTAAGTCCATTAATGATATCAGTAAAGCGTGTAAACATGCTAGTAATTGATTCAATGGGATCTATTTTAAACAATTCATATTGATGCACAAGCATATTGATTTTTTATTCTTTTACTTGATTTATCCCTTTATGTATTACCTCAAATCTATCCCAAATTTTCTTTGCTGAATTGCATATGAAAATTTGGTTAAACTCGTTAGCATCAAGGGCACAATAGAGTACATTCATTGCCTTGATATTCAATTAGGCAAGTTTCTTATCTGCTTCATCCCAATCTTTCTCGGATTTAGGTTTTACAACGCCATCCACAATGATTATAGGTGTGTGCAGCCCATTGATTATAACCCTCCACATATCATAATCATGAGCTTGTATGCATATGCGTATGTGAGCTTTTCAATAAGTGTAATTCGATCCATTGAAAAGAGGTGGCCTATTGGTGGACTACCCTTTGACAAGTGAGCCTCCCAATTGAGTTGTCATGATCTTTTTCTCTTGATTGTGAGATCAATAATTAGCAAAGAACCAAAGCTCTGATATCAATTGTTGCCCAGCTAGACAACCCAAGAGGAGGGGGTGAATTGGATTGTTAAAATTTTTTCAAATTTAAACTAATGTGTGCAGTACAGAAATATACGTAAGCTGAAAATACAGTAAACAAATGAGCTGAAAACAACAGCAAAAAAAGTAAGGGATCACACATACACAAACACAGCCAATTAGTGATTCGATGCACCTCAAGCACCTACATCCACTCTCCAGGCTACCTCTTGAGAATTTTCACTATAATCAACTTGATTACAATGTGTTTATTTTCACCAAGCTTATAAACAAATCTAATTGATTTTATCTTGGGTCAATCAATCAAAATCTTTACAAATCTTATCCCAAGGCTCTTTCAAACTAATCCTAGTTTGATACAAAATCAACCCTTCAAGTTTCAGCTCCTGCTGAAGCTACTACAATACTTTCTAAATAAAAAAATAGAACAACAATAAAAACCCTGATGATGGTTGAATTATTATCGTTGAAGCTCTATTTTGAAAAAACTTTGAATGCTAGCAGTGAATGTTCTTTCTCCTCTTTTGAATGCACTCAAAAAAGTTAATAGAATGTTGATTGAAAGTTGGTGGACTCTCTTAAAGTCTATTGAATGCTCAACAGTGCTTTCTTACTCATGAATAATTCTTCTTTTTTGTTTTCTACATTTTTTTTTTATCTCTCATCCATTGCCTCCAAGCTCTGAGTGTTTTGGACTTGAATATAGCTGTTTATGACTATTGGAGGTGGAAAATAGCTATTGAAAGTCTTTTCTAATTGAAAAACAGTGTCTGCAGAAATAGTTGTTGTGCCTGTCAGATAGCATCGAGTCGACTCGGATTGACCTTGAGTCGGATCGAACAGTATTTTTCAAAATTTTGTCTTTTTGTCTAACTGAGAGAGCTGGTTTGATTCTACTTTCGAGCTGGCTCAAACTACATTTTTGAAAAATTCTAATTCTATTTTTCTGAGAGAGTCGGCTCGGATCTGTTCTTGAGCTGGCTCGACTAGCAGTCTTCAAAATTTTTTCTTCTGCCAATCTGAGAGAGCTGGCTTGATCCTAATTTCAAGCTGACTCGACCATTAGAACTCAAAAATACCTTCTCTGTCATTCTGAGAGAGCCGACTCGGATCCATCTTGAGCCAGCTTGACTGCATGCCAAGCCAAAATAGTAAAGATGTACCGTACCAGAGTCAGCTTGGTTCTTTGGATGGATCAGCTCGAATGCTTTGAGTAGGTTTTTCTTGTACCAAAGCTCTCCAAACTCAGTTTCTCTTGACTCAAATGATCTTCAATTATGTTTAGAGTCTTTTAATGGTCTCTTCCTTCTACAAAAATATTTTTTGACAAACTTTAAAAAATATTAGTATCGAAATATACTCTAATATTTTGTGATCATCAAAATCATTCTTGGAAGCAACATCTATTCATATACTAAAATGTCTTTCTAATACCTTTATGCCTTATGCATTCTCATACTTTCCATTCATAGATGTGTAGTGAATGCAATGAACATTAGAAGAATAAGTTCTTGGACTGAAGCAGCATGTGTTTATTTTAGTTGGTTTCAACTTCTAAAAGTCTCGTGCATGTCTTTGTAACGAGGACCATCAAGATTTCAATCTAAAAATTTCAATGCTTGTGCCAGTGCCAAAAGAAGTACTTGTTACCCCACTTCGTGTGAATTGAACTTAATAAACTAGGATGATCAAATATTCTGATCTAACATGAACACATTATGATGGTACTTTGACATTATTCTATTTCTTAGGAGATTCAGGCAACATTGAGGCTAAAGGAGAACACAATAATTTGGTATAGGTTTGTGTCCAAAAAAGACAACAAGGTTACCAGAAAAAGAAAGATGTATCTTAGTCTATCGGTAGGTTTTCATGTGCATTGCCGCAAGAAACTGAATTGAAATGATGACTTAACTAAAAAAACTTTACTTCCCATTAAGAGTCACGATAAATTAGGCAAAAAATATCAACTCCCTAAATAAAAAAAATACTTTCTTTGAGTTTTTTTTTTGATATAAATTGATGTTCACGACCATCAGGAATCTATACTAATAAAAAGAGTGAAGAATGTACATACAGCCGGGAAAATGGTTTCCTTAAGGAGAAGTTCTATTTTTCCTGTTATAAGTCTCTAGCAATATACTAAGAAAGGAAGCAAACCAACCACCATAGAAAAAGACAAAGTCCAAAATACAAGGTGCACTGATCTACAAAGAAAGTGGCTTTTTTCAAGATTATTTCCCCTTGCTAAAAGCCAATTCTCGTTACAAAGAAATATTTTCGATAGTATATTGCCATAGATCATCACAAATACCTCTCTCGCAACAAATTTTATTAGTGGTGAGCATTTCCAACCATTTATGGTTATCAGAAATGAGATTAACTATTGTCATTAATGCATTACAAATATGAAAAATGAATGAGGATTTTTTTTGTGACAATAAGATATTTATCGCAAATAAGATTAAATTGATTTGTTTATGATGTTTACCAACTATATTTTATCCATCGTAAATAATTTGGATGTCATTAGTATTCTATTGCAAAATGAGGATATATTACCATCACTAAATTATTTACGATAAAAAAAATTTTATGATGATGGCACGTATCTATCATGAATGAGTTTTTTGGTTATGACAAATGAGCATTTTCAATGTCATACAAACATCACTAAAATATTTATGAGAAGATATCTTTTGCGGCTAGTATATTTTAAAGGAATGTTGCTATTAGAAAAATCATTTATGATGAAATCAAATATTTTTCTAAGAGACTTTTGACTGTTGAAAATATATTATTTATGATAATATCTTATTTTATATAAAAAATTATCATTTTTAATGAGATATATTATCCTCATAATAACCTTTAAACATATATTATTGATAGCTTCTAATGATATATCATAATAGTATGGGAATTTAACATATGTAAAGGTGCTAATCAAAGAAATAATAAAAGTTCCATCATATAATAAATCCCAAAAAACTTATAATGTTATCATCCATATCTATAAAATAAAGAAATCATAATATAAAGTTTAGTTACTCAAAAGAAAGAAACAAAAAAAGAAAAACTAATTATCTTCCAAGCTACTTTCGGAGCCCTTATCAATGTCTTCATCTTCACCATGCATGCCATTTTGATTTTCATTCACATCAACCTATTATGAAACAAAGGAATAAAAGGAGTAAGAATCTACTATTTAGCAACTTCATGAGTATTTATTTAATTTTTTTATTATAATTAATTTAAGAAAAATATAATTTGACATAAATTACTATACCATATTAGATGGACATGTAGTAATTATTTGCGAAGGTATTTATGGTGTATGTCACGCCCCCGACCCAAGATTATGAATCGAGGGTCATGGCAACCGCTGCATACTCATAGAAAACTCTTCCCATAAGCATGCAAGGCATCTTATCATGCTATCCTAAAATAACAACGGAATAATTATTCAACAATTTAAATCTAAAATATAACGATCTAAATTTTTTCTTTAATATCTCAATAAATTCAACAATGATTCATAGGCCTTACATCAAATTCAATAAGACTTTCAACCTAAAATAAAAGTATAGGGATTCTACTTCTGATCACTCTTTCATTTATATCTTGTATCATCTTAATTCCTCATCATCTGTAAAAACAGTAAAATAAGAGGTAATGAGCTAGACAGTCCAGTAAGCAATGATCACTTCTCAACAGATTTCATCAGCATTTAAGTAAATAATCATTTATAGAAAATAAGCATATATAGTTCATTAATTCGAAATCTATTTCAATTATGCAACATGATTCATGCCAAATTCATTTCTTTTTCGAAAATTCAAGTTTCTTTCCAGATTTCAATTTCTTTCGTTCTTAAATTCTTTTCGTTAACCATGAGCTATGACCACATTTTCTCTGTGGTAGGGTCATAATACCGCGTATCTACTTGCGGTAGGCTGTGAATCATCTGGCAGCCATGTCCTTTGGAACCGCTGGTCTCACTGGCGATTTGTCGCTGGTCTCTCTAGCGACATGTCGCTGGTCTCACTGACGACATAAACCCTCAGGACAATCAATTGCCAACGTATATGCCCCCATTGGCAGAGTCCTTTACATAGTCAGGTTGTCAATTCATAATGTTTCATATATCATAATTCTTCATAAATCATATTTCATATTCTAATTTCGATAATAAAATATATAATCATGTAGTATCAAAATCAATCAATATAATGCATCATGAAATCAATATGTTCAATCATGCTTCATCATAACATTTCAAATAAGATATTTTCATAACAAAATATCATTCATCAAATTCACGCATCGTTTCACAAATCATGTCAGAAAAATACATTATAATTTATCATAAATCTAGAAAAAGTGAAACATTACTTACCTCGAACGCATTCCAATAAATCCACATAATTATATAAATTTTCTTTCAAAAAAAATTATGTTCGTAGATCATACCGTGATATCCCATGATCAAACATCCACAATCCTATACAGAATCAATTTCAATAATTAGAAGGAATACGAATACCATATTTCAGCGGTTTAGATTGGGTCCGATCATCTAATTTCATCTAATCAAAATCTAATTAGGACCTAAATGATCCAAAGTTTGACTATCAGATCAAATCGGATTCGAAGTGATAGGACCGAGATTTCTTCATCGATTTCATAAAATCAAATAGAGAGAGAAAATTAGAGGAGAGAGAATTCATGAGGTACAATTCGAATTGATCAGTTGACACAATCCAACATTACGATTGATCTAATATCTCGATTGATGAAATCAACATGATCAAATCATATGATTAAATCAGGATCATGGATAATTAAATTGATAAATATCGGATCTGATCGAGGTAAGTACCAGTACACTGCCCGACAACTATGGATCAGGGTTCTTCATTAGAATCAGATCAGGACTATTAAAAAAATTTCTTCATTTACTAACCTCTTTAGAGAGAGAATCAATCAAGAGAGAGAAAATTCTAGAGAGAAAAATTCTAGAGAGAGAAAGCTCATCTTGAATTCTTCAGACAATATGATTCAACAAATTCGATCGATCAGATCAAATTATGCTATGATTATCATGTGGATAATTTAATAAAATTATAGAAATTAAAATCTTAAAAATATCTGATCTGATCAAAGTGGATGTCGGTGTACCGTCCGACGATTACAGATCAAAAATCCATCACTAGGATCATTTAAATTCATCATAATTCTTCTCAAAATTTTAAAAATCTTAGGAGAGAGAAATAATCTAGAGAGAGGATTTTAGAGAGAGAAAGTAGAGAGAGAAAGTCCAATTCTAGAGAGAAAAAATACTAGTTCAGCTGAAGAGAGAAGGAAGAGAGAGAAACTCTCTTCTATATTTTATTATTTATATCATTATTTATTAATTTATTATTTTTTTTCTTCTTATTTTCTTTCCTTTTTTTTTCTTTTTCTTCACGGAAGAGAGAGGAGAGAAAATCCTATTTATTATATTATTATATTATTATTATTTTATTTTTCTTCTTTCTTTTTTTTCTTTTCTTTTTCCTTTTTCTTTTCTTTTTCTTCTTTTTCTTTTCTTTTTCTTTTCTTTTCCTTCTTCTTCTTTTCTTTTTCTTTTTCTTTTCCTTCTTCTTCTTCTTCTTCTTTCCCGTGGGTTTCTTTTGGACCAAAACAGGGGACCGTGAGGTCCCCTCAATGATGTTCCGACCGGCGGCGCAACCAGCATGGGACGGCCGTCGGCAGGAGGAGAGGCAATCCGATGGCAAGAGGAGGCCAAAACCGATGGTCGGCGGTGACCACCGGCGACGGAAAAACGGCAAAAAAGAAGGTTCTTCCGCAACAAAATCCGGCGACTCCGGTCGTCGGTGAGCATGCACATCGGCACGGGAAGGAGAGGAGAGAAGAGAGGAAGGGGAGGAGGCTTACCTCCGTCGCTGGCGAAGCTTTTCCGGTGAGAAATTGGACGGCACAGGGACGGTCTTCCGTGGTGGATTTTCCGACGATTGCCACCGATTGAGCTTAAAATTTTCGGTGGAAAGGAGAGAGGAGGGATCTCCTCCTTAAATAGGACCGGAGGGAGATCATTTCCGACTCTGATTGGGAGCCGGCGAGAGGAGGAAGAAGACTCCCGAAGTTTTCTTCTTCTTTCTTTTTTTTTTTTTCGAGCTTTGACTGATCTGGGCTGGGATTCTTACTCGGGCTGGGCCTCACAGTGTACTACCCATCGACTGCGGTATGTCAAGCATAGCTGAAGATAATTTTTTTTGACCAATCCAGTATATCCAGCTTCTAATTTCTATATGCGATTAGTTAATACCTTTGTCTTTTTAATGTGATCCCCTTGATAATGCTTGCCGTAGCCTCAATTTGAAGAGGGGCCAAACACGCCTAGGCCAAGCACACAACCATGACTCGACTTCCTAATAACTTCTTGATATATCTCCCATTCATTTGGTGCAGAGCCTTTGAATGTTGTAGCTAATACAATCGATGCCATTTGCTCTGGAAATTAAAAAAGAGAATGTACGAAATAAAAGATTAGACATTACAGTATCTTAATCGTATAAGGATAAGTGTAACATTCATTTCTTACATGCATCTCCCTTACTTTATTTGTAGATCAAGTCTTTCCATCTTTTTTCACATAAAATTTCTTCCAGCAATCAATGATACTAGGCTCATGATTATTTTTCTTTTATCTACAAATATTCATAAAGTATATTATATATTTATATGGAAAGATGGATAATCAATCTTAATATTTCATAATTAAGCTATTCAGATTTTGTATTTGTAGTTCGATTTTTGTCATGCATAGTGTTATTTGTTGTTGGATTGGTGTATGCATTGTATAAAATTAAGTAGCTTAATTTATATATAATGCTTTCTCGACTCAAAAGAGTATGTCATCTATACTTGATGTAAATTTTAGGTTATAGCCTGTTTATTTTTGCATCAGTCATAAAGTTATGCATCTTGAAAAAAAAACCTACATACTATTATATAAAGGAACTCACAAATTCATGCGTTAAGGCATGCATATAGATTTTGGTTGTATTCTTTATGAAGTAGGATATTTAGGATGCTGAATAAAGATGAACTTGCTCCAAACTTCTAAAAAAATACTGAACTTGATGTTAAAAAAAAAAAAGAATTGCAAAAGTTTGCCTCCATATATGGAGAATAGATTTGGTAATAGTTAATAAAATACTCATATATTTGGGAACAATAGACATTGACATGGAAAATATAAATGTTTCAAGACTGACAAATAGGGAAAGAAAGAAAGGTATTTGGATTTGTCATATATGATATTGAGAATTTAATATGACAAGGCTTCTGCAAACCATCCTTCTGTATTATTGTTTCTTTTGCCATAATGAGATTAAAAAACACACATGATAAATACCATTCATTTTTATCTTGATATATTTTTAGGTGCCATATATGTAGTCAGATCCTTCCTTCATTCCACCAATTAAGCAATAAATTCAAAAAAAATATTTTATCATACCTTCTCCACTCTATACTTTACTACTGGAACTGAGTCTCCAGTTGCTACTAGTTCAAACTTTAATCTGTTACCCTCATTTCTCTCACTTTGATCTTACATTTATCATTTGTCTATTATAATATTGGTTGTAGGAAATTACTTTTCAAAATAAAAAAAAATATTTAGTTAACATGATTTATAACAAATAAAAAATCTGCCAATTCTTCTCTCCATTTATCCACCACTTGTTTTCAAATTGATGGAGATATATTATCCGATGGGTGACTGCAGTGCTCTTCAATAATTTTATACTTTTGGAAAATACCTCTTCTAAGGGTCTATATCCAATTGGAATAGTCAGTCTTAACATATAAGTCAAATACTTCCTTCACTTCTTTCTTAGGACAAGTATATATAAAGCAAGTTTTCTTGAACCATAAATATAAAGTCTCCAATTCTTTTTTTGGGTATAGACTAAAAGGAATCCAAAGCCCAATGATATTCAGGTGAAAAAGACTATTAATCTTATGGCATGCTACTGGTATAATTATCCTAAAATTATAATCAATCATGGCATAATTGAGGTAAGCATGTACTATTAGTACTAAAATTGTCAAACACATGGTTTTAAGTAAAAATAGTAGTAGATTCATATCAAATAATAAAACTAAATACTAAAACTATCAAATTTTACTAACTATGTAAAATAAATTTCAAATAATTATCTCTTATCAAAAATTTCTAATTTTGTACCATATTCTGGTTTAACTCCTTTACTTTTTCTCCGACATATTTTTCTTTCCAATTATGGAACATGTTACCAAGACAAATGACATAAACTGGACAACTAGGCATTATTCACAAGTAAAAGTTAGCAAACAAAATAAAATTTTAAGACAAATGTTACCTTGGGTGCTTGCATCAACTCAAGGCTCGAATTATGATGGAACTTCTATGAGCCAATTGATTAGATTTACTAGGTTCTTGTTGTGGTTCATCTAACAAACAAAGTTGAGATACAGATGAGGTACCGTCTTATTGTTATGCACTACTATTAGTCTTTTCTTATCTTTTTATGTCATTTACCTACTATATATAATAACAATAATCATTTAAATAACATGTTAAATAAGCAATAGTTGTTATAAGTACACATCCTAGTTATATGTATCTATATATATACATACCTATGAATTTAAATCATAATTCAAACCAAAATATAAACAAATCAAGCAAGTCAAAGTCAAACAATTTTGTCTAATAAACCAAACAAGTCAAAGTCATCCAATTTTATTTAAATAATAATAAAATAAAATAAACAAAAGTCATCATATAACCATGTCATCAACCCCATTTCTATTCCAATCTAGCTCATCATCTCCATCATCAACTTGGACCACTTATGCATTATATATCTGAATCTCCTGTTCTTAGTATAGTTCTTCCTATTCCATGGGTGTCTCAAAAAGGTTTCTCGACTTCGTTTCAACCACAGAGCTCCAAGTGGGATCTTTAGGTGATCCAACATAGTAAACTTGAGTTGCTGGCTTGCCAACATAAAAGGTTCTTAACTGCTTAGCCTACATGCTATGTTAATACTAGTAACTATATAATGATCTCTTTTGTTCCTAATTTCTTCTCTAGTTATATCATACCAGTCGCATTTAAATAATGTGACTCTAATCCCTTCAGTATAATGAAGTTTAATAACATTAGCAAGGGATCCATAATAAGGAATATTACCACTGCCATATTTTTCTCTAACCATGACTCCACTATTTTTACTTCTTTTACTCTCTTCACATTGTTTTGTATGAAACCTAAAACCATTAATATAGTAACCTATATAGTATAAAGCTCGCTTTTCAAGATCTCAAGCTAAAGCAACTATGTCTTGATTAATCTATTCGTCTCCCCTATTATGTAGCTTAGTAATCTACAAAATATATAAAGAAAATTTGATTCAAGATATTGTATATATTTCATATAAATAAGTTACAGTTTGTGTTACTTTATTTTACTCTTTCTTTAAACCAATGGATGAACTCACATCTATGCACCTTTTCCACGTTAGAAAAAATTAAGTTAACTAACATGTTTTTAGATTCACTGTAAAAAGAAAAACATGTAATTTTCTTTTCACACCAATTAAAAAAGAAGTACATATACAAGTATTTTTAATAAGATATCTTACTGTATAAATGGCTCGATCTCATTGCAATTATATAGGACATAAAGTGTAGTAGCATTCCATAGGTCGCCATTCAATTCACAAATATTTGCTCTTCTTGAATGACGAATGAGTGTAGGAAATATTGAAAGTTGATATGGGCCATTTGAAGCTGAACCTCTATTGTGATTTCTCTCATCTCAATTGAATACTCTTTCGACTCTATGCAAGTATTAGGAGTAAAAAGTTAAACACCAATCTATTAAATATCCTTCTGTAATAGATCCTCCTAGCTTTGCGTTGTTACAAACATAGTCCTTTAACTTGCATAAATGTCTAATTAGAAGACAATCTATGTTAAACTGGATTAACATATATTTAAGCTCTCAATATATAAGCAATAAATAGCATCATACCTTTTAATTTTGTACATCCATCTAAATTACACCGAATTAGCAACTTTAGCCTCCTAAGCTAAGTGAATAGGTAAGTGTACCATAATATCAAAGAAGGAAGGAAGAAAAGTTCTTTCTAATTTATAAAGAGTTAAGGCAGTTTGACCTTCAAGATTATCTAAATCCTCCACCCAGACCACTTTAGTGCAGAAATCCTTAAAAAAGCTATTAAGGTCAACTAATGAATCGGATACATGTCTAGGAAACAACTCATGCATAACTAGTGGGAGTAATCTCTCAAAAAAATATGGCACGCAATAGGACATGCATAACTAGTGGAAATAATCTCTCCAAAAATACATGACAATCATAACTCTTCATGCCAAAAATCTTACACTCCTTGATATTTACACACCAAGATAGATTTGTAGAATAATCATCTAGAATCTTTAGATTGACTACCCACTAGCACAAATATTTTTTCTCCTTATTTGATAATGTCTAACAAGCAAAGGATAACATAGTCTTCCCATTAACCTCTCTAGGATAGAGTGAATGTCTTATTCCCATCTTTTTAAGATCAAGATGAGCATTTAAAGAAATTTTTTTTACCATCAACATTCATCATAGTCCCAAGCACACTGTCACATTTTTTTTTCTATACACATTACATCTAAGTTATACGATAATAAGAGCATCTTCCAACATGGCAATTCAAAAAAAAATACTATGCTTCTTCCAATTATGAGTTTTCCCAAACCCAACAAGTTTTTGCTTTTTCCTTACCTTACCAAAAGTTATGCGATCTAATGGATGGAGTTGATTTAGAATATAATCCTAGTTAATTGCTTTGGTGCAACTCTTTTCTCCTTCTTCCCATCAAATTGAGCCTTCTAATTATGCCATCTATGATCAAATGCAAAAATCAATGATATCCCATATACCAAAGCTTTTTTTCATTCTTTAGTTTCAAATGAAAAGTTTGGCTATGACAATAAGGGCACACCAACTTTTTTTTTGTACTCCAACCAGAAATGTGACAATAAGTAGAAAAGTCATTAACGGTTCACAATACTGCAGCTCTCATCTGAAAGTTCACCTTCATCGAAGCATCAAATGTGCATGCCCTCTTTTTCCCATAAATTTTTTAACTCATCAATCAATGGCCCTAAGAATACATCAATATCATTGAGGTGTGCTTTGGGTCCTGAGATGAGCAAAGACAAGAATAAATAAAGCTATTTCATACACATCCATGGTGAGAGATTGTATGAGAATAGGATAACTGACCCAATGTTGTAGCTATTACTCATATTTTTAAATGTATTGAAGCCATCAATAGTTAATCCCAATCTTATATTATGAGAATCTGTTGCAAATGACTCGTTAATTTGGTCAAAAGTTTTCCAAGCTTCAAAGTCAGTAGGATGCCTTAACACTCCATCCTTTGATATGTTCATCATAGTGCCATTTTATTTCTGTAGCTATCTTGACATATATAATTTTTATAATCTTGATGTGAGTGAAAAATATTGTAAAATCTTTCAGAAAATTTTTTCCCTTTGCCTCCCTTTGTAATTGACTTCCATCTAGAAAGACCATAAACCTGAAACTAAGTTGCTTCTGCTTCTTCCTTATAATAGATCATGCAATCATTTTTGCACACATCTATCTTTTCATAGTAGAGGCCAAGATCTTTGACAATCTTCTTTGCCTTATAGTTTGATGTAGTTAATTTCTCACATATTGGAAATGCATCTTTTAATAACTTTAGTAGCTCATTAAAAAAAGAGTTACTCCAATGATTTATGCACTTTAAATGTATTAACTTAACCAAAAAAGCCTAGTTTGAGTATTTATTACACCCTGCAAATAGCAGTTGCTTGGCCTCATTTAATAGTCCAAAAAACTTTTTGACTTCTTCATTAAGCTCTTGTGGTTCATTCCTACCTACTTTCTTAGACATCATATTTGAAAAATATCATGTATCAAACATGGTATGTCATCTGTATCTATACTATTCTCATCACCGTCATCCTCATCATCATTAGTACTACCCTCCCCATGGTGACACCAAACATTGTAATCATGCCTTATCTCTCTATATAACAGATCAACTTCATTGCTAGTCATTCTATTTCTATTATTGTAACCAATGCAAGGACACTTTATTTTTGTATCTTTTCTTTTATATGCTCCAATGTAAAATCAAGAAATCTTGAACACCATTAAAATATTCCAAGCATGATCTATTATGAAGTTGAATCCAAGATTTAACAACTGATGCCATATCTACATAATGTGGGGTTATTTTGTTGGATGAATACTTAAAAGTAACATAAATGCCTCATTAAACTTAGTATACATGAGAGGTTAGAAGATTTAAATCGCTATGTTTTCTCAATGAAAAGATAAGATTATCTAAAACAAGTCTATACATTGTGGAAGTAAAAAGAAAAAAGAAAATACATGATAAAGCAAGAGATAGAGGAAGCAAATTAAAAAATCCAAATTCTTTTTGCTGTGGATATGAATAAGAGAGGCTTAGTCTTCTAATCATAATCATTTATATATTATATGATGATCATCATTGAATAATTTTATACAATATCATAAGGCATCCTACTCTATATATCACATAATTAAAAATATATGAAATCTATCTAATCATGGTTGTTATACAATAACATCAAGTCTTATTTTGACAGCTTCTGATTGCTATATCTATAATGTAATCATAGAGATTTCTGCATCTATCATGCCTTTCTTATTCACAAAACTAGTGTCATCCGATGGTTATCCATCATCTTCCTCTTAGATTTAGAAAATAATGAGGAAATGAGTGTGATATAGGCTTGAGAAAAAGGTTAATAATAGCACAAGGTTGCAAATACATTACTAAATAAAATAATTGAAATGCAAGTAAACATGCCATAAAAAATTGATTCTTTCTAAGTCCAACCATATCACAAATTTATGAAAATACTTTGTTATCAGTTCATTAGAGGAAGTCATAGCCTCTATTCATATCAAGCTAGGCATTAGATTTTCTTTAGATCTTACGTTGATATTGTTGGGAATAGTGTTCCAAAGCCAATCGTCAGTCTGTTGACGGTTGTGCTCCCTTTGTATTAGTACATAAATTATAAATAAATAAAAGTTATTTTGATATTTTTCATCATAAATTGTTTCATCTTCTAATGAACTCCTATGTTGTGGTGAAGTCCTTAGGACTATTTAGACTCGACAAAGGAGGATTTGTCGTTTAGTCCTTAAACCTATTCGCGATCAAATGATACGTTGTTATCAAGGACAACAATGTTTATCGAGTATAGATCGTTGTGTGCCATATAGGTTGGTTGTCCTCTTAACCAAGGGTATAGAGACACTGGAATGGCATACAGGTGAGATGTAAGGGTACATCTGCACTGAACGTGACCAACTCCGGAGCTATCTCTGCTGTCAAGATTTGCTTCGATGGGATATGGGTATAAATGTCCCTCCGACCTGAGACTGCCATGGTGACTTGCAAGCAACTCACTGCACTTAGACACTGGACTACCTAAATTTCTAATTCAGTGATGGAAGGATGCTAGGTGTAGTCAAGTACTTGACTTGTCGGTGCATGTGTCAAGATGGGATTGACCACTCCAATTCAGGAGCTGTGTACAGTCATGTTTCAATTTAGCAAAATCTTGGCCAGGGTAGTCCTAGTGAGGAGTCATAGGACTGTTTGAGTTGAGCACAATTCGGATGATCTAGTCAGGATTGACAGTTTAACCCTGAGTCATTCTAAACACAGGGGTCAAAAGAAATGAATTATACAGTAACCATATTCACGTAGGTTCTGAGTGTTGTGATTGTAGCTATTCGATCTATCCAGACGTCAGGTACCATTGCTAGATGGTCACTTCAATTAGTATAGGAATTGATTTCTGTGCTACCGACTTAGGTTCGAACCTGCGAGATCACACACATTAGAGGTTCCTATCTGATCTGATGGCTGATGAAGAGTCCTAATATTTATGGACTATGAGTGCTATGTGTCTGGGACTCTGTGATCGAGAATCAGGATTCTCTGATCATGAGTCCCACACATTTTGGGTACCGGAGTCAAGAGTCCCACTGGTTTGGGACTCTTCGATCAAGATTTCATATCGATGGACTTTGATACCTGATTGCCCATCGGATTTAGACTCAGTATTTATGAGAGATTTAATTAATGATTTGATCACTAATTAACTTAATTTGATTGAGTAATTATTTTTAGATCAAGTCCAATTGAATTGCATTCAGTTGAGTTTGACCCGATTAGGTTAAGAGTTGACCTAATCGTCGAGATGGTTTGGTCCCTGATTTGATCAGGGGTTGGACTTAGTCAATTTTTTATTTGATTAAGATTTTATTGAGCCTAATTAAACCTAATTAAGTTAGATTTAATTTAGTCTAATTGTGCTTAACCTATTTTGATTAGGTTGGTTCAATTAAGATTAAACCACCATTTGAATTCAAATCCCTGCGCCACCTCATATCTCTGCACCCATTTGAATTCATGAGAAGCAACTTCTCATGAATTTTCTCTCATGCAAAGCCCTTCCCATGCCCCACATTTGTGCACCATATAGGTGGATAAGGATGGTTGGTTGGCCATTCAAATTCAAAAGAAAGTTTGAATTTGAATGAGCAACCAATCAATGCGCCTTGTCCTTATCCTCTTTAGCGCCCCATGTTCTATACGAGAAAGTGTTTCTCATATAAACTCTCCATGCATAAATGAAGCCACGCCCCTTCTCTTATCATGCCCAAGTGGATAGGGATGAGTTGGTTTGCATTTGAATTCAAATTTGATTTGAATTCAAATGTGCAACCACTTATCTTTATCCTCTCACGCAGATAAGACACGTTCTACGTTGTTTTAAAAAGAGGAGAAGGATGGGGCGTGTGTAGAATTTTTTTGGAGAGAAAGCTTGGGGTGTGAGGAAGCCTTGTACGTAAGGTGAAGGTCCAAAACCTTCCGAGAGAAAAAGAAAGAAAAGTGGGTGCAGGGTTTTCAGTGAGTTTCCTAGGGTTTCAGCCTGGGGTTTGAGAAGTGAGAAGGTGAGCTACGAGTGTCGTGAGCCCACCAAATTTTAGGGAGAGCTTCATCAACCTCTCAAGCATACTTGCTGATGATCTGGAGTATCTGAAGAGTCAACAGACATCGATCGAAGAAGTTCGATCAGCATCGACCATCGAAAGGGCTCTACAACGAGCTAGCACTCATGAGGAGCCGATCAGACCGGGAGCTTCGTGTGGATGATCCGCAGAGGCTAGACATACTGTGTGGCTGTATTGCGATGATCAGATCCTTTCGATGGTGATCAGATTATGGTGATCGACTAGCCGCACAAAGGTATTGTATTCTGAACACAGAACAGTAAATTATTTATTGTTCAAATTTGAATTTTAAATTTAAATGCATGTATGCTGTATATCATATTTAGATCCTAGTATAGGATAAATATATATTAATTAATTAGATTAATTAATAATTTTTGCTGTAAAATAGTGATTTTGAAAAAGTTTTAAAATTACCATTTTACCCCTGCACTAAAATTTCACTTCAAATGGTATCAGAGCGGTTCTAAGATATGATATATATATTTGCATGCATAGATTAAGTTATAATCTAAAAATTTAAATTTAAAATTTGAATTTTGAAAGTTGTTCGAAATTTAAAATTCAAAAATTTGAAATTCAAAATTTAAATTTGAATTTTAAAATTTGAAATTCAAAATTAAAATTTAAAAATTTAAAATTTGAAATTTGAAATTTAAAATTTGGTTGAAATTTCAAATTTGAAATTCAAAATTTAAAATTTAAAATTTGAAATTCAAAAATTTGAAATTTGAAGTTTATTTGAAATTTGAAATTCAAAATTTAAAATTTAAAATTTAAAATTCAAAATTTAAAATTTAAAATTTGAAATTTAAAATTTAAATTTTGAAATTGATATATTTAGATATACTTGATCTAAGTAGCAAGTAATCTAATTGGGTTGGTTGCTATGGCCGTCCGATCATAGGAGAAAAGTAGGATTGAAAGGCCCTCTCCTCCCATTCGATGGGGTCTCCTATGGCGATAGGGGTACCGCTGCAATTATATCCCATACAGATGAAGCAACGAAAGGACTTAATTATAAAAGTTCAATTGTAAAATTTATCATGAATGTGTTAGATTAGATCTAAAGGAATATTCATGATTTATTTTGATTGAGTTATTTTTTGTTATGTAATTAGCAATAGGATTGCTATTTATGAAATGTGCTGATCTATTTGTGAAATGAGTCAACATATTTGATGAACAGAAAATAAAAACTTTCAAATTTAAAAATTATTTTCGAAATGCCAAACCCTGACCCATCAGTCCAAATACTTAATTAAAAGAATTAAGTGTTGTCAAGTTGGTCTAGAATTGTGAATTAAGACCTAAGACAATTGCATAAATTTGTGGGTCAATGGGTTAGATGAATTAGGTCCATAATTGGGTTAGACCTAAGGTTAGCTTAAAGAAATAGACTAAATTAGAGTAATTGGTCAAATCTAATCAAAAGTTGAATTAGATTAGGTCAAGGACACTCTAGACTCAACTCCAATAGTTGTAGTTGAATGGGTCCATATCTTTAACTAGACCAAGATGGACTTAATTCATGGCTACGCGGTGGAATCCTATTTACTAAGTTGATCAAATTAAAACTAATGAACCGGTTGGTGTCTAAGGTAAGTTTGACAGTTTGACCAGTGGTTCTTAAGAGGAAGCTACTCGCATTGATTCGATCTCTGACGAGTTAATGGCATATCCCCACCACTGATCTCACTTACCTGGCCAACCTAGTGAGTTAGGTTTTAATTAGATCACTTGGTGATTAGGGCTCACCCATGTCATTAGGTAAATTAGTGTGACTGATTTAGGTGCTCCTAATGCGGGCTTTAATTAAATCCTTTTTAATCTGACTTGGTGAAGTCAGTGGGATGATTGAAATTGGCTGGTTAATTTCTTCTTTCTATCCTTTAATAAAATCCTCAAAAATTATTAGGTCCTAAAAATGATTAAGTTATAGTGATAACTAAGTCATAGCCTTCCAGTAAGTGAGTGATAATGAGTCCATTAGTTTAATAATCATTGGAGGCCCAAAGGCCTGGTGCTTATTGACTAATGGAATTATCATTCATAATATGATAATTTGGTTTAAGTCTTTCTGATGGTGGTCAGGTTGGCCGACCAAAGTCGGGCCTGATCATTTATTGATCCGATTCACCAAATCAAGTCATGTTAATGGTTGGACCTAACCAGATCTTTTAAGTAGAGGCCAAAGCCTACTGATTAGGTTCTGGGGCAAAATTGATTACTAGAAGTTGTTTAGAGAAACAACTGGTTATGAACCTACCATAGATGCACATGGATTGACCAACCAAAGTTGGGCTCGTGTGTAGTCTGTGTGGATTCTAGTACCCACTAAGGAATTAAAGTAATTCCTCGAATTGGAGGTTGAGACTACCAATTCGTAAAAATATTAGGAGAAACTTTAGACTAAAGTCCAAGTCTTCAGTATTAATAATTTATATACTAATAGAGGTCTGATTTTTCTTTATGCAGCTATGGCCACTACCCTGTCGCTCCGATCATTATTAGATAATGACAAGCTCATGGGACCTAATTTTGATAGCTGGTATCGAAAATTAAAAATCATCCTTGAGCATGAGCGAATCCTTTATGTAGTAACGGATTTGGCACCCGAGGAGACAGCCCCGAATGCTAGAGGGACGGTCCGAGATACTTACTAGAAGTGGCTCAACGACCGTACCACCATTCGATGCATAATGCTAGCGGCAATGAATAATGAGTTCAGTCGCAGGTTTGAGAATGCCCAACTGCAGGAAATGCTTCAAATATTGAGCGTCTCTTTTGGCATGCCTGACGACGTTGAAAGGCACAAAACTAGTTGTGCCATTTTCAATGCTCGAATGAGGGATGGAGCCTCAGTCACTGATCATGTACTGTATATGATCGAAATGATTGAGCGCCTAAGTAAATTGGGCTTTCTCCTGCACGAGCAGCTCGGTAAGGATGCGATCCTTAATTCTTTGCCCAAGTCCTTCCTCCCCTTCCTTACTCATTTTCGAATGATAAAGCCTGCAGTGAACTACCACGACTTGTTGGGATTACTGCAGAATTTTGAGAAGGGTCACCAGCTCCATAAGGAGTCGGTGAATGTTGTGGGAGGGTCTTCTTCTGATCGTTGACCCTTTGAGAAAGAGACAAAGAACAAGAAGAAGAAGAATAAGAAGGTACAGCCGCATGCTGGGATGTCTGCACAGGATCAGACCAAGAAGCGCAAGCCCGACCAGAGCCAGGCAGAGTGCTTCTTTTGCAAGAAGCTGGGGCACTGAAAGAGAAACTGTCCTCTATACATTGCCTCCTTGGACCCAAACAGGCCGAAGAAGAAGCAAGATAATTATATGATAACACCTTGCAATTTTTCTATATGTGATACTACTGCCTGGGTATTGGATACCGGAAGCCTTTATCATATTTGCAATTCGATGCAAGGTCTGCAGGTCAGTAGGAGATTTGATGACGGCGAGAGGTTCCTGAATGTTAGAGATGGAAGCAAAGTTCCAGTTCTAGCTTTAGAAATCATGAACTTTGTAATCAATTCTCGTAATGTAATTCTAAGTGAATGTCACTATTGTCCAAGCTTTTTATTAAATATTATTTCTGTAGACCTTTTGGTCATGTACGGTTATGAATTTTTAATAAAAGAAAACGTTTGCAATATCATTTTGAATGGTGTTATACTGTTTGTTGGATAACTAAATAATGGAATATACTTACTATCATAGCCTGTTAATGTGGTTCAAACCTTCAGTAAACGTTCTAGAATAGATAATATGTCAGAAGTCTACCTTTGGCATTGTAGGCTAGGTCATATCAATAAGAATAGGATAAACAGGTTGGCTCAAAAAGGAATTCTTGAAGTTGGTGATTGTGAATCACTTCCAACCTGTGAGTCCTGTCTTCTTGAAAAGATGACCAAGTCACCTTTTACTGAAAAAGGTGAGCGAGCCAGTGAACTCTTGGGTCTGGTATATTCTGATGTATGTGGACCCATGAGCTCAAGTGCAAGAGGTAGATATTTCTACTTCATAACCTTCACAGACGACCTATCGAGGTATGGGTATATCTACTTAATGAAGTATAAGTCGGAGTCGTTTGAAATGTTCAAACTATTCCGAAATGAGGTAGAAAAATAAACTGAAAAGTGTATTAAAACTCTTCGATCTGATCGAGGAGGTGAATACCTTTCCAATGATTTTCTGACATATCTTGGCGAGAATAGGATTCTCTCTCAGTGGACTCCTCCTGAAACACCACAGCATAATGGTATGTCTGAAAAGAAGAATCGACCTTGTTGGACATGATTCGATCCATGATGGGGTTTGCTGGTCTGTCGATCTCCCTCTAGGGATATGCGCTCGAATCGACTTGTTACCTTCTAAATAGGGTTCCGAGTAAGTCTGTAACCAAAATGCCATATGAGATATGGATAGAACGTAAGCCAGTACTCTCGCACTTTAGGGTTTGGGGGTGTCCGGCTTATGTTAAACGTTTAATTACGGACAAGCTTGGATCTAGATCTGACAAGTGTAATTTCATAGGGTACCCAAAAGAAACTAAAGGGTATTATTTCTACCTAGCTGATGAGCAAAAAGTGTTTGTCAGCCTTAAGGCAATCTTTTTGAAAAAGGAGTTCTTTGGTGAAGGAACTGTTGCCTCTAAGGTCGAACTTGAGGAAGTTCGGCAGGTGGAAAAACCGACATAAGTAGCTGAACCTGAACCGGATTTGGTTAGATCAGATCCAGAGCCCATTGTTCTTGCACCCTTAAGGCGATCTGGTAGAGTACCACGTCAACCGAATAGATACTATGATTTCTTGGTTCGGGACGGCGATCCTGTCTAACTTGATGAAAACGATGAGGATCTGATCACCTACATGGATGCAATGCAGAGATCTGACTCTGAGAAATAGCTAGATGCCATGAAAACCGAAATGGAGTCCATGAAGGTCAACGATATGTGGACATTGGTTGACCCACCCGAAGGAGTAAAACCCATAGGGTGTAAGTGGGTCTTCAAGAGGAAGAGAGGTGCAGACGGAAAGGTGGAAACCTATAAAGCCCGTCTGGTTATCAAAAGATATCATCAACGTTGTGGTATAGACTATGACGAGATATTTTCTCCTGTGGCAACGCTCAAATCCATTCGGATTATGCTTGCGATAGCTGTCCATCTAGACAATAAAATCTGGTAGATGGATGTGAAGACAGCTTTCCTAAACGGAAAGCTGGACGAAGAGGTGTATATGATACAACCTGAAGGATTCACATCCACAGATGAGTCTAAGGTGTGCAGGCTACAGAGGTCCATTTATGGACTTAAGCAGACATCCCGGAGTTGGAACATACGTTTTGATAGGACAATCAAGACGTATGGCTTCATTAAGAACGGAGAAGAGCCCTGCATTTATAAGTGGGCTAATGGTCTAGTAGTAGTATTTCGTGTATTGTATGTAGATGACATTCTCTTAATCAGAAATGATGTCCCTACATTAAAGGGAATAAAGATTTGGCTGTCATCACAGTTCTCCATGAAGGATCTGGGAGAAGCTTCCTACATTTTAGGGATGAGGATCTATAGGGATAGATCTAAAAGGTTGCTTGGCTTATCCCAGTCCACATACATTGATACTATACTGAAGAGGTTCAGCATGGAGAATTCCAAGAAAGGCTATCTACCGATAGGTCATAGAATTTCTCTCTCGAAGAGGGATTGTCCGACAACACCTCAAGAGAGAGAGCTTATGGATAGAATTTCATATGTTTCGACAGTAAGATCTATCATGTACGCCATGACATGTACACAACCAGATGTGGCATACTCACTAGGAGTAGTGAGTAGATACCAATCTGATCCAGGAGAGAATCACTGGAAGGTTGTTAAAACCATCCTGAAGTATTTAAGAAATACTAATGACCAGTGACTTGTTTATGGTAAATCGGACTTGAGACTTATAGGGTTTACAGACTCTAGTTTTCAGTCTGATCACGATGACAGCAAGAGTGTGCCAGGATTTATTTTTATCCTTAATGGTGGGGCTGTCTGCTGGAAGAGTTCCAAGCAGCACACAGTGGCTGATTCAGTTTGCGAGGTGGAGTATGTCACTGCATCAGATGCTGCCAAAGAAGCAGTGTGACTGAGAAAATTTATCACCGAGCTCGGAGTAGCACCCTCCCTTGTTGGTCCAGTTTTGCTCTACTGTGACAGCTCTGGAGCCATTGCTCAGGTGAAGGAACCAAAGGCACACCAGCGGACGAAGCATATTCTGCGTCGCTACCATCTCATCCGAAAAATCATGGATCGAGATGACATCGACCTTCATAAGATCGATGGGAAGGAGAACCTGGCCGATCCATTCACTAAAGCCATTGCGGTGAAGGAGTTCGACGACTTCAAGTTGAAGATGGATATTAGATACTGCACCGATTGGCTTTAGGCCAAGTGGAAGATTGTTGGGAATAGTGTCCCAAAACCAATCATCAGTCTGTTGACGGTTGTACTCCTTTTATATTAGTACATAAATTATAAATAAATAAAAATTATTTTGATATTTTTCATCACAAATT
The DNA here is from genome assembly GCF_000442705.2 of Elaeis guineensis. Lineage (NCBI taxonomy): Eukaryota > Viridiplantae > Streptophyta > Magnoliopsida > Arecales > Arecaceae > Elaeis > Elaeis guineensis. The sequence continues at coordinate 12,718,696 of NC_026003.2, read as the reverse complement.
GTTTCATCTTCTAATGAACTCCTGTGTTGTGGTGAAGTCCTTAGGACTATTTAGAAGCGACAAAGGAGGATTTGTCGTTTAGTCCTTAAACCTGTTCATAACCAAATGATACGTTGTTACTAAGGACAATAATGTTTATCGAGCATAGATCGTTATGTGCCATATAGGTTGGTTGTCCTCTTAACCAATGAGTGTGGAGACACTGGTATGGCATACAGATGAGATGTAAGGGTATATCTGCACTGAACGTGACCGACTTCGGAGCTATTTCTGCTGTCAAAATTTGCTCTGATAGGATATGGGTATAAATGTCCCTCCGACCTAAGACCGCCACGGTGACTTGCAAGCAACTCACTGCACTTAGGCACTGGACTACCTGAATTTCTAATTCAGTGACGGAAGGATGCTGGGTGTAGTCAAGTACTTGACTTGTCGGTGTGTGTGTCAAGATGGGATTGACCACTCCAATTCAGAAGCTGTATACAGTCGTATTTTAATTTAGCAAAACTTTGACCAGGGTAGTCCTAGTGAGGAGTCACAGGACTATTTGAGTTAAGCACGATTCGGATGATCTAGTCAGGATTGACAGTTTAACCCTGAGTCATCCTAAATACAGGGGTCAAAAGGGATGAATTATACAGTAACCATATTCACGTAGGTTCTGAGTGTTGCGATTGTGACTATTCGATCTATCCAGATGTCGGGTACCATTGTTAGATGGTCACTTCGATTAGTATAGGAATTGGTTCCTGTGCTACTGGCTTAGGTTCGAACCTGCGGGGTCACACACATTAGAGGTTTCTATCTAATCTGATGGCTGATGAAGAGTCTTAATATTTGTGGACTATGAGTCCTACATGTCTAAGAATCTGTGATCAAGAATCAGGATTCTTTGATCACGAGTCTCACAAATTTTGGGTACCGGGGTCAAGAGTCCTACTGGTTTGGGATTTTTCGATCAAGATTTCATATCGATGGACTTTGATACCCGATTGTCCATCGGATTTGGACTCAGTATTTATGAGAAGTTTAATTAATGATTTGATCGCTAATTAACTCAATTTGATTGAGTAATTATTTTTGGATCAAGTCCAATTGAATTAGATTCAGTTGGGTTTGACCCGATTAGGTTAAGAGTTGACCTAATCATCGAGATGGTTTGATCCCTGATTTGATCAGGGATTGGGCTTAGTCAATTTCTAATTTGATTAGGATTTTATTGAGCCTAATTAAGCCTAATTAAGTTGGATTTAATTTAGTCTAATTGTGCTTAACCTATTTTGATTAGGTTGGTTCAATTAAGATTAAACCACCATTTGAATTCAAATCCCTGCGCCACCTCATATCTCTGTGCCCATTTGAATTCACGAGAAGCAACTTCTCATGAATGTTCTCTCACATTTGTGTACCATATAGGTGGATAAGGATGGTTGGTTGGCTATTCAAATTCAAAAGAAAGTTTTAATTTGAATGAGCAACCAATCCATGCACCTTGTCTTTATCCTCTTTAGCGCCCCATGTTCTACATGAGAAAGTATTTTTCATATAAACTCTCCACACACAAATGAAGCCACGCCCCTTCTCTTCTCACGCCCAAGTGGATAGGGATGAGTTGGTTTGTATTTGAATTCAAATTTGATTTGAATTCAAATGTGCAACCACTTATCTTTATCCTCTCACGCGGATAAGATACGTTCTACGTTATTTTAAAAAGAGGACAAGGATGGGGTGCATGTAGAATTTATTTGGAGAGAAAGCCTGAGGTGTGAGGAAGCCTTGTACGCGAGGTGAAGGTCCAAAACCTTCCGAGAGAAAAAGAAAGAAAAGAAAGAAAAGTGGGCGCAGGGTTTTCAGTGAGTTTCCTAGGGTTTTAGCCTGGGGTTTGGGAAGTGAGAAGGTGAGCTACGAGTGTCGTGAGCCCACCAAATTTTAAGGAGAGCTTCATCAACCTCTCAAGCACACTTGCTGACAATTCAGAGCATCCAAGGAGTCAGCAGATATCGATCGAAGAAGTTCAATCAGCATCGACTGTCGAAAGGGCTCTACAACGAGCTAGCACTCGTGAGGAGCCGATCAGATCGGGAGCTTCGTGTGGACGATCCACAGAGATCAGACATATTGTGTGGCTGCGTTGCGATGATCAGATCCTTCCGACGGTGATCAGATTATGGTGATCGACTATCCGCACAAAGATATTGTGTTCTGAACACAGAACAGTAAATTATTTACTATTCAAATTTGAATTTCAAATTTAAATATATGTATGCTGTATATCATATTTAGATTCTAGTATAGGATAAATATATATTAATTAATTAGATTAATTAATAATTTTCATTGTAAAATAGTGATTTTGAAAAAAATTTTAAAATTATCATTTTACCCCTGCACTAAAATTTCACTTCAGATATAAGCAATATGACTTGATTTATACACAACACTTGATATATATATATATATATATATATATATATATATATATATATATATATATATATATATATATATATATATATAGTTCCATATATAATTGCTAGTGCAATATGGCCTTGCCAGCCATGGGTGGTCTACCCCTCCCAATTTCATTATTTTTAAAAAAGGGGCCTTGCCGATCCTTAAGTAAAGCTTATGTATTTAAATCATAGAAGTACTGCTTGAAAAGATCTATATAATGTTTCCTACTTCAAAGGCACTAAGGCAAATTTTTAGATTCTGAAATTTATAGATTACATAAAAGATCATTAGAGAGATTATAAGATTATGAAATTCATTAACATGAAGCATGTATAATAATTAAATATAAACTTTCTACATTATAGATGCATCAATAAATTAAATTTGAAGAAAATCCTAAGGTCCTATGGAATCAACTAAGGTTTAAATATTAGAGTTTAATTATAGGAAAGAAATAGAGCAGAAATTAGGGCTCATACCAATGGAAATCAAAAAGATCTTAGATTGATGAAATCTCTCACAGATGTACTAGAGGAAACCTTGATAGTATTGAAGCAAAAAGTTTTTGTAAAGAACTGTTCGATGCAGATGATGTGATCACAAAAGCTACTTCATAAAGAGAATCTTGATAAAGTCGGAGGTTTATGTGATGGGAGACTACCCGATTTCTTTTTGTGCGATGGGAGTTCACCCTTTTTTTTGTTTGTGCGATCGGAGATGGATGTCTGGATGGAGTCCCAATCCTAGTAAAAGCCTTCATGATGAAGTCAAACTCAAGATTTTTTTTCATGATACCTCATGTGTTTTTTTTAATTTTGCAGATGGATGATGCACATTTTTCTTTTCACAACGTCCATTTTATTCATGATGCCTTCATTTTTTTTTTGCATGTTTTTTCTTGTTTTGGAGATGGGTGATGTGGCTTTTTCTTATTTTTCTTCTTTTTCTTTTCATGACGCCTCATGTAGATAGGAGTCATCAGATGAGAAGTTCGGCATAGATCGAAGTCCAATTTTGGATTTTTTTTGATATTTCATGAATCTTCGTGTGGTTTTTTCTCCTTTCCTTCCCATGCATTTTTTTGAAAGGAAATATATGACGGATGCCTTCCTTGGATTTCTAATCCCAACAGAAGTCTTTAGATGGGAAGTTTGACCTAGATTGAAGTCTAATTTTGAATTTTTTTTAATATTTCATGGCTCTTTATATGGTTTTTCACTTTTTTTTAATGGTGTGTGATACATTGGGAGATAGATGTGACTTTCTTTTGCTTTCCTTGGTTTTTTTCAGGTGTTGTGATGAGAAATAATATATGCATATTTTTTTTCTAATGGAAGTCCTTCCTTAGATGGAGTTCTAATCCTAGCAAAAGTCTTGGGGTGAGAAGTTTTGTATGGATAGGAGTCCTAATCACTGAAATCTTTTTAATATGGTATGACCCTTGACACAGGCATATTTTTTTTGGATGGAAGTCCTTCCTTAGATGGAGTTCTAATCTTGATAAAAGTCTTAGGATGGGAAGTTTGGTGTGGATGGAAATCTGAATTATTAATTTTTTTTTTATATCACATAACCCTTGATGCTTGCATATTTTTTTTGGATCGAAATCTTTCCTTAGATGGAGTTCTAATCCCGATAGAAGTCTTTGGTTGGAAATTTTGGTGTGGATGGGAGTCTTTCCTTTTATTGAGATTTTCGTGACCTACAGAAGATCAAAGTAGCATTTTAAGATATACTAGAGGGGGGATTAGATATAAGTTTGACAATTTAAATTGCTAAAATAAAATCAAAATAAAGTTGATGGTCCAAAAATAAATAAATACAAAAAATTAAAAATATAAAATCACACCTATTGTAGACATCCAACTGAAAATGCCCCCAAAACTCATCAAAATAGTAGATTTTGACCCCAAAAATAATCTTGAATAGGTAAATCTGATTCATCACAATATAGAGTTCGGAATAAGCTTTCCAACGATATCTTATGGGCCTCGTAACTCCATCTATTATGTATATTTTTTTAAAAAAAGTAATGGTTAGACCATTTAAGGGCTTGGGGTTCAAATCCTTGCATCCGCCTATTATATATACTTTTTTATAAAAATTTATAATATATATTTACATTCGGATAGCATGTATGCAAAGGGTAAATCTCAAATCTGAATGGATTTTGATTTTAAATCTCAAGCCTTTCTTGAATCCTATAAAGTATTGCTAAACAAATCCTATTAGGATACAGAATGGGTCGAGCATCTGAAAAATCCACCAGACTCATCTCGATCCCTGTGTGAGGGTATTAAAGAAAATGATACTTATTTTTTAGAATTTATACATGATAGGAAATATAAGTGACATCCTTTTGTAGGGGGTAATAAGAGTCTCAACATTAGAGAAAGCTCACTTTGATGAAAACTTGAGGATAGAGATGGCAATTGGTTCAGATATGGGTTAGATCAGATATAAATCAGATCAAAAATCTATTAACTTGAATTCAACCTATTATTAAAATAGTTAAAAATTCATATTTGAATCCAACCTATTTAATAAGTAAGCCGATCTGACCCATGTAACCCATCTATTAAAAAGATCAAGTCATATTGAATAGGTGAAATAGGCTAAGAAGGTCAAATTAAAAAGGTTTTAAATATGTTAAGTAGATATTAAATAGGTTAAATGGGTCAAATCATAGACCGATCTAATTACTAAATAGGTCAAAATAAATTAAACATATTAAAGTTTTAGATGTGAACCCAACCCATTTAATGAATAGGTCTATATGGGTTGATTGGATTATGACCTAAATACATTTATATCAAACTTAAACCTGCTTAAATCAAATGTTCAAACGTCGGAAGTATTTTTAATTACTTAATCAAAAGAATATTAACTAATTACTAAATAGTTTATCATCTATTACAGTCTCCAATTGATCTAATTGAAGAAAAAGTAGTCCACATTAAGTTTGATGATTCTTTTGGTTCACTATCACTAATTTAATATATATATATATATATATATATATATATGTATATATATATATATATATATATATATATATATATATATATGTATATATATATATATATATAATTTAGAGAAATTAGTACTAATTCAGCCAAAATCTTCAAATAAATACTAATTTGACTAATTAATTATCAATATTTCTAAATACTATAGTATTACATGCATATTGCAGTTTTGCAGCATTTTATTCTAGTAATAAACATATTGAGATTTTAAAAATTAACAATGATATTTAAATTTTACCTTCGAAAGTAAAAATTAACAATGACATTTCTAATTATAAATAACATATTTTAAATGAGGGCATTGATTCATTCATCATTAGCAAATTAGTACAAAATTGGCATCGAAGTTACTCTCCAAAAAAATGATATTAGTGATGAAAAAATTTAGCATTTATGATAGAGCTTTATTCTAATCACAAATATAGTATAATTTTGACAATTAGTAGTAACAACTGACTTTTATCCTTACTAATAAGATTTTGAATAATATTACTAATGAAAAAATATATTATTTATGTGGAAATCTTAATATACTTGAAAATGTATTGAGATTTTAAGATTAACAATGATGACCAATTTTGGCCCTATATATAGGATACGTTTAGAGTCAATTTTGTGTCTTTAGTTATGTAGTTATAAATAATATACTTTTTGTGAGGGCATGGATGCAAAATTGATGCCAAAGTTATCCTAAAAAAATGATATTAGTGACAAAAAAATTCAATATTTGTGATGGCTCTTAATTCTAATCATAAATATATTATAGGAATCAAATCAGACAAAGAATACGACGTTGGTAGTACTAATCCTTGTCATGTTCTCGCTGTGAATGTGCTGTTCTCGAATTCACTCTTAGGTGAATGAGCGCTGTTGTTGCAATATTCGTTGTTAGAATGAATTTATGGTCTGGGATGGTGACTGCTGTTTTAGCTCTTCTAGCCGTAGCCGCTGTTTGAAAGAACGACCAATCCACTGTTAGTCTTTTTTTCCTAAGTCCAGGAACTGATTGACCTAAGTAGGCGAGTGTGAGATTTGAGGATAATATTGATAATTAATATAACGACTGACTTTCACCCTTGCTAATAAGGCTTTGAACAACATTATCGATGAAAAAATATATTATTTGCAATAAAATCTTAATATAATCATTAATATACTAAGATTTTAATAATTAACAATGATGATTAACTTTGGCTTTCGTGAATAATATACTTTCAAAGTAAATTTGTACTTTTAGTGACGTCCACTTACAAATAACATATTTTTTGTGAGGGCATGGATTCATTCATTATTAGTTAGTACAAAACTAGCGCTAATATTTTTTTCCAAAAAAATAATACTAGTAATGGAAAAATATAGTATTTGTGATGGCATTTTAAGGTAGTCCCAATTATGTTAAGATTTTGACAATGAATAATGATGGCTAAGTTTTGTCATCATAAATAAAGCTTTTTGTGAGGGTTTTAGTGCTCCCTTACTAAATTTTGGTCATCAATGAACAAACTTTTTATCACTAAATTTTGATCTTCTTTAGCCTCAATCATATGATCATGCTAGGTTGATAATTGCAAATTTCTACAACCACAAGTGGAGTTGGTTATCCCCAAAAATCTAAGTAAGTGCATAAATCAACCAGAAAAGAAGCTTGATTTTCCGACTTTTAGAGAACAATGAATTGCCACCTGTTCGAACAAAAGAAGAAAAGATAGGAGAAGTGGATTAGAAGGGGATTTATTTAAGCTTTTCCCACACCTTTTTGAAGCTTGGTAACACCTTTTCGTTGCAAAAAATGGGCCATTTGTTGAAGACAATTAGAGCTTTGTAGGCTACAGATGATAAAGAAGAGCTTTTGCCGAGAAAAATTCTAGCATTTCTTTCCATTCAGCATATCAAATCTCGAATCCAACATCTGATTCTGTCACAAAACATGGCTACATGAACTCTAAAGTATTGCCTTAGAGATCATGCAAGGCCTAAGATGAACAAATCCCAAATCCAACATTTGATTTGGTCACGTAACATGGCTATATGAACTCTGGGGCATCGCCTTAGAGGTCATGTAAGGCCTAAGATGAACAAAAATTTCAAATATTTTTAGAATCAATAAATAAAAACTAAACATGCCAACTAAATAGATTCATCAGAAATAGTCAACTTGTTCAATTACAATTATATTTTTTTTATTACAAGCACCGATCTAATGTAGATGCAACCCATAAGATCAGAAAATAAAATATCCTGTAGAGCCCGTGGATAAGCCTAACCTTGCCGCCAGGTCCAGTGGCTGGTATGCTCCACTATGTAGAAAGTGATCCAGTCGGAGGCACTATTCACCTCCCAATAGACATGCTGAGCTGACACCGCCAAGCAATCATGAATACACAACCGAATATCTTAGAGAAGTGAATGGTTGTCCATGTGTGTCATCTCATCCAGGATCCAGCCAATCACGATCGCAGAGTCACCCTCAATGATGATTCACTCTATCCACAATTTCTATCGAGCATAGATGATGTCTGTCTAAGCAGCATGGAGCTCCGCTCCCGAAATGATGAATCCAAAGAGATGCGAACCCCCTACCGCAAGCAGTCTGGCATGCAGCCCTCGAATAACAAATCTTGCACCATGTTTGCCATCCTTGATGTTGCAGTCGAACTTAAGAGTTCAATTACAATTATTCAAGCATTCTATCGTATCAGAAATTGAACTACTAATAAACTAATAAATTCGGTACTCAAACTTCACGTTCAACTTGATCAACGCTATGTGTCATGCAACTTTGAAAGGAAAGAGAATCAAAGGGGTGAGCTTCATATCCCATTAAGAAACCCCATACACTCATACTAGTATAATCATATGATTCAAAAATAATAATTAAAGAAAATCATAAACCATAAAAATCTCATGTCATGCATCCATTGTAACTTAGCAGTTATATAAGCATATGACACACATCATGCATAATCATAAACCATGACTTATTAATATGATCCGAATCAATCAACAATTATTTTAAGCACTCTAGACTAATCATGATCATGCTCCAGCCCATGACTAGCAAACTTAAGTACCACATTCCTACCCATGGTAGGGCTATTCATAATACCATGTTCTTGCCCATGATGGGACTATTCTCATTATCATATTTCTGCTCATGGTGAGCTATTCTCAATGCCATATTCTTATCCATGAAGGGCTATTCTCAGTTTAACATGGCTACTCCAAACATCATGTTCTTATTTATCAATTTATTAAATCACATAATGTTAAAAAAAACTATATTATATTATGTGCTTTCCAAGATTTTCAATTGTCAGCATCATAACCCGATCATCTGAAACCATCAATATTTCATACAACATATAATACAAAAAAATATAATTAATCATGTTGACAATCACAAAACTTATACCGACTATGAAAAACAGAAACATGCAATGCATAAATAAACATATATATTGATGGTTGTATCCAAAAATCCTTACCACTATTGATGATGAATTTAACACCGTAAATATCAATCCACACCCCAATTTTACAAACTATGTGCTAAGGATCTACTCGAAGATCTCTTATCCAAAAAATTATTCTCCTATAGAATCAATCTCAATATTAATAAAGATTATAAAGTCCAAATTGTTTGATTTAAACCTTCCACCGACTCACCAAGGGTCCAACCCAAGTCCCCTAAATTTTTCTTTCTTTTTTTTTATAAATTTCCTCAACCTAGCTAGCAAGAGGGAGAAAGAAAAATAAAAGAGGAAAGAGAGAGAAAAGATAGCTCTCTCTATCTCTACTTCTTCTTTTAAAATAGGACACTGAGCTATCTCTTCTCCTTCTTCTTTAAAATAGGGCACTGAGCACCTCCTCCCCTCTCTTCTCCTTCTTGCTATGGCTGTGAAACTCAGGTCAGCAGCCAATGGTAGCACCTGATGCCGACCAAGAGATGACCCTGAGGCAACCACCGCCACTGGTGGCCAGCAAAATAAGAGAAAAGGGCTTGAAATAGGGAAGGCCCTATTCTTGCTCAAAATTGGCGATTCGTTGGCTTCAAATGAAGGTAATAAGCTCAGAAAAGAAAGAGAATGAAGATTGATTCCGTGCCTAAGTCCGGTGTGGTCAGATGAGGAAAATCGAAAATCTCTCTGGTGAAATCCCAAGAAAAGGACTCAATAGAGAACTCAGAATTGGTGGCAATTTTTTAGAAATTTGATGACAAAAATCTATGAAAGAGGGGATCACTATTCATAGAAATGTTTAGAGAAGAAGACTTCCAATCGGAGTCCTCTTTCTCCCCACCTCTCATGTGCCAAGGGCATGGTTCAGTTTGAATTGGCCCCAGTTCACTTTAGGCCAGCCCAAGAACTTAAGCGGTTAGGCTATTGCACAGCATGATCAAGTTAAGGTAGAGACGAACATAGGTTGAATATCTTTGAGGAAATAAGACTTCCTCCAAATAGTACAAAGATGAATCAAAGATACCTCAAGCATAGGCACTTCCAAATTGGAATAAAGGGCCATCCAAATATCAGAAATAAAAGAGCAATAAATGAAGAGATGGTTCTCATATTCAGTTGAATCATCATGGAACATACACCCACCCAAAGATCTACCAAGATTCTTAAAGAGTTTTGCTTAAGTATTTAATTTGTTTAGGAGGGCAAGCCATATAAAGTATGTGATTTTCATTGGGGTGCAGATCTTCCATAAGGAGGAGGCAAGGCTCCACTTTACCACTCTCTTAACAAGAAAACTGTAATAGGATGCTGTAGAGAATGAATCATTGCTGCAAGATTTCCAAATTAAAGAATCTGGGTATTCACTGTAGAAACAACTTTAGATTCAAATTGTACAAACGTATACACAAGGTGCCTAAGCACTACATACAGCAAAGTAAGAGAAGGCAAGAAATAAATTTTATATTTACAAGAGCAGAGTCAATCTTCTTTCCCTGTAAGGGAATCATATAATCTGTCACATTATCAGGGTACAAAACCATTATCACTAACCACAAGCAGCAACATGGGCTTTTTTTTTTTTTTTTTTGGCCCTCTTCAATGGAAAGCAGCATCTACTAGAAAAAAAGTTTTCTTGCTAGATCGCCAACTTTCACCTTCAAATTACATGAAGTATAAAAATTCACTCGAATACAGTATAACTTCAACCGGTTTAGGAACAAATAGACGGTCCAACTGGCCTTCAAAGGAATTCCTTACTCTAGACTATAATTCTATCACAAGTTATCTGACCTATGGCTCAATTCATCTCATCTAGCTCATGTCATTTTTAACTTCTAGGAGATAAATGAAAGAAAAACTTCCGTACCTTCCTCACGCAAGATGTGACCAAACCCAGATACCTTGAAGTAACACAATAAACTTTAGATAAGTTGTCATCAAACAGAACCATTAGCCAAAGAAATACGAAAAGAGTATAACCCACCTGAATTTGACCTGTGAAAAGGCAGAACAACAATAGCCAAATAACGCGAGCCATTAGCCAAAGACATAAGAAAACTAAACAATTTCCAAAACAAAAACATAAACCTACCAAACTTTGCTTAAGAAACATAAAACGGCATTCCCATGCCATACAAAGAGGGATAGCTTAGAAACTCATTTATCATATAATCTGAATTTATGAACCCAAGTCTTAACATTTAATCAAAACCAAAGCCTTAATTGTTACAACATAAGCACAAAGGTATAATAGCTTAAGCATCAAAAAAAAAAAAAAGAAAAAAGGACAAGTTGTAAAATTGGATAAGAAATATAGAGTCCCTAATTGTGATCTCACATATTTTCAACACTTCCTATACTTGTGCTAGCAGAGGCATCACCACACATCTCCAAATAAAAGAAATTCTTTGTGCACCACCCTCAAATGCAGAAAAAGCATACCATCCAATTGCATTGGACCATATAACATAATTAATAATGGAACAAATATTTAATATTGCTCAGGCTTTTTTTCTCGAATTTTTTCTGATGAAAATATTCTTTTCTTATGTAAAATAAAGAAAGAATAATATTACTACTTTCTGATACCTTATATGACTTCCTGTGAATATATATGGCATTCTAAACGATATATATAACTTCTTGTATTTTTATATGATATTCTGAATAATATATATGGCTTTTTAATACCTTATATACTTTCCATAAATATATATGATCTCCTAAACAATATATATGACTTCCTATAAATATATATATGACATCCTCAATAATATATATAGTTTCTTGATGTCTTATATGATTTTTTGTCAATATATGACATCCTAAATAACATATATAACTTTTTATAAATATATATGATATCCTGAATAATATATATGACTTCTCGTGTCATTATATGATATCCTATTGGTTATTATTATGACAATAATTTTGTGAACAATCAAGGAATACAAGATCGTATATATGTTAAATTAAACACCAAGTATTATAAAGGAGAGACAGATATGCGTACTTGTTTAAGCCATAGTTGATGTGAGGCTATTGTTGGTCATGTGACCGCTTGATCTTCCTCTCTATAACTTAGAATCTCAGTGGCCGCTCTCAATGGGACAAGCAACTCAGTCTAAATTAGAGAGGGGACCTAGCATGCATATAAATAGATGTCTTACTGGGCTCTCCTATCATGGGCTTCAATAAAATCGAAGCCTATACTTAACCACCCAGCTAAACTTTTATAGAAAAGATGCTACAGCCCAATCCTATAGAATCATAAATAAATTGGACTAACAACTCAATGTGCTATCCATCAACCCATTTTTTTTAAAAAAATAAATCAATTAATGTAGGCCCACATAAGAAATTTTTTTAACATTCTCCCACTTGGGCTACATTAATTATTTTATTGAAAATATTTTATTTCTTTGAAAATAGACTCTCAGGTTCGTAACATAGAAAAGTAATATGTGACCACACTTAAAATAATAGTCCTGAGATAGCATCTTAAAACCGATCCAGTCCAATATAATCTTAACATCGAATTATGGCGATCAATATATTCTCATCATCAACACACGACCATCCATAGTCACAAATGTTAACAATTTAATCGATATGAATTATAAGTCTAGTAGTCTAGAAAGAAATAGTACCAACATGTAATATAATATGCACTATTTTTTATCGGTCCTCATTATAATTTCTGAATTAAATGAAACTATATGGCTGCATAAAGCCTATATATCTCAAAATTCTACATCTTGAGACTTTAAGCAGCTGATATAGAGACATATCACAAACACAACTATCATTCTTAAGACTTGGCAATATGCCTTAAGATATCATATTGTATTTCATTTTTAATTACACAACATATAATAAACAACAATGATGATCATCAAATGATATAGCTTGTCAACCAAATGACAAAACAGTAATGTGCAGTCTGCATACAAAATTATTCAAAAAATTCAAATCACATAAACTCCCACTAACTCAAGGAATCAATAGATCCCAAAATTCCCATATTCTCAACATGTTCTTTAAACACTATGGATCTTAAACCTTTAGTCAGAGAATCAGCTATCATGAACTTTGTTCTGATATTTCTATCACAACATCTCCCTTTTTAATTAAGTCCTTGACCGTAAGGTATTGGATTTCCAAATGCTTAGACCCACTACTTATTTTGTTGTTCTTAGAGTAGAACATAATAGTATTGTTATCATAGTAAATCATCATAGGTCTAGAGATAGAATCAACAATTCTAATTGCAAAATTAAGTTTCTGACCCAAACAGCTTGAGAGGATGCACCATAACATGCAACAAACTCAGCATATATGGTGAAAGATGCAATTAGACTCTGCTTAATATTTTTTCAAGAAATAGCTCCATCAGCCAGCATGAAAACATACCTTGAAGTGGATTTTCTATCATCTGAACAACCACCAACATCAGAATCTGAATGTCCAACCACCTCAAGATTATCGACCCTTCTGTGCATAAGTATAAAATTTTTTGTCCTTTGTAGATATCTCATAACTTTTTTAGCTGCAACCTAGTGATCATGATCTAGATTTGACAAATACCTCCCAAGAACATTTATTGCCAAGGCAATATCAGGTCTTGTGCATATTTGTGCATACATCACACTACCAACTGTACTAGCATATGTCACATTCTTCATTGCCTCCTTTGCAAATTCATTTTTTGGACACTGCTTGTTGGTCAATTTATCTCCTTTCACAACAGAAACTTCATCAGGCTTACATGTCTGCATATTGAATCTTTTAAACATGTGATCTATATAAGCCTTTTGAAAAAGCCCTAGGGCATTCCATGATCTATCTCGATGTCCAAAACAAAAAAGGCTTCTCTAAGATTTTTCATATCAAATTTTGCAGATAAAAAATATTTAGTGTCATTAAGAAGGTCTATGTTGCTACTGATAATTAAAATATCATCCATATAAAGTATCAAAATAATAAATTTGCTCATACTGACCTTCATGTAGATGCACTGATCAATCTTATTCTCTTCAAAATCAAAAGATGTTACCACTTTATCAAACTTTAGATACCATTGATAGAATGCTTGCTTGAGACCTTAGATGGATCTCTTTAATCTGCATACCATGTGCTCTTTGCCACTTTCTTTAAATCCCTCAGGCTGCATCATATAAACTTCCTTCTCAAATCTCCATTGAGAAAAGCCATCTTAATATCCATTTGATGAAGCTCCAAATCAAAATGAGCCACCAATACCATGATTACTTTGAAAGAATCTTTCGTAGAAATTGATGAGGTCTTTGCAAAATCGATACCTTCTCTTTGTGCGTAGTCCTTAGCAACCAATCTAGCCTTGAATCTTTCTATATTTCCATTGATGTCCTTCTTAGTCTTGAATACCCATTTATAGCCAATTGGTTTGTACCCATCAGGTAGATCAACAAGGTCCCAAACTTCATTATTTGACATGAATTTCATCTCATATTTTATCGTCTCTAACCATTTATCTACTAAATGACTATTGAGGGCTTCATTATAAGTTGTTGGGTCCACAGCATGACCAATGTTATATTCTCCATCTCCAAGATAGACGAAATAATCACTGAAAATCATCGATTTTCTTTTCTTTTGAGATCTTCTCAAGGGTATTTTTGTAATTGGCTCATTTGTTGGAGGAATCTTATTTACAATAGGGGCTCCATCATTAATTGGCAAGTTGCTAGGCTCCACTTTCTATTGACTTTCTTATCTATCACTTGCTTCCATAAGGTTGTCATTTAAAATAGCCATGGGTATAGAAATAAGATTACCTGGGTCATCCCTTTCAACAGATTGAGAACAACTTTCTTTAGCAACGTCTAGTTCAAAAAATTTAGCTGTTTGAGATTCAATAACTCTAATGCCACAAGTAGAACAATAAAATCTATATCCTTTCGAGTGACTAGGGTGAAGGAAAGCGTGATGATTTTGTACATGCATTTTAAAAAATTTACAGCAGAACATATATAGATTAAATAATTTAATCTACAATACATGTATAGATCAAATCTAAAACTACCATACAAGATCTATGACATGAACTAATATGCATGTATGTAAATCTGAAATCTAAAATTTAGTAAGTATAGATTATATCTATATGTAATTAGATCATATTAAATTTATATTTAGATCACGTCTAAATATGAATTGAGTTCAAAATTTCATACCTGAGCACGGATGGTAGATCACCACATCTAAAATTCACAATAGTTGGTTCTTCATATTGCTCAGCAGTCGCATACATGTCCAATCTCTATGGGTATCCACACGAAGTTCTTGTACTGATCGATCTCTCCGAGAGTGCTAGCTCACGAAGACACCACGCTTTAGCTGATCTAAAAAGAACACGAAAAAGATGAAGAATAAGGAGACTCTCTTCATTTCTTTTTGGATCCATACATCAGATCTCTACAGTAGAGATCAAGAGAAGAATTCTTTCTTCTCAATTTTTTCAGGCACAAGAGAGAACCTTTCTCTCTTCCTTTCATGCCTTTAAGAAGAACTTTTTTTCTCTAATTTTTCATGATAAAAATCAGATCTAATCTAATTTTTTATACTAAAAATTATATGAAATCTTAAGCTCTAGAAGAATCTAAAAGAGAGACCTAAGAGAAGAATCGTTCTTCTCTCTTCTTCTCCTTTTTTCTCCTTGATCTAGAATTCTAAGAAGCCCTAAACACCCAACCAAATTTTTTTTCTAGTATTTCTTCTCTAAATCTTCATGTTAAAAATTAGATCAGATCAGATTTTAATTTTAAAAAGAATAAAAAAAAATCTGAAAGAAAAACTCCTTTTTCTCCAAGACTGCACATAAGAAAGAAGATCTTTCTTCTTTCTTCTCTTTCTCTCATTGGGAAGAACCTTTCTTCTCTAATTTTTTGTTGTAAAACTAGCAAAAAAAGCTCTCTTTGATATCCAAGAATCAACAATAAAAACCTCATAAAATCACTCCAAGATGAAGAGGAGAAAAGGGGTTGGCGTGTAGAGTATGGGGCGTCCAACTCTTAGATGCCCCACTTTTGTTTTTGGCAGCAAGAAAGGGAGAGACGCACTCTTTTCTTATGAAAGAAATCAAAAGGGGCACGACATCTTGATGAGCGTGGGTTATTCCACGTTTAAGAGGGAGTGGAGGTGTGGAGGATTACATATCCAATGGGGTTTAGGAGTTGGTTGAGTCTTATTCCAAAGAGAATTCAAGAATCTTGTTCCAACTCTAACAAACCCTTGGATCCAATCTTAACCAATTTAGGAATTAGTTATAACAAACTAACTAATTAGGTCCTAGTCCATATATGAAACCAATTAAGTCCCAATCTAATTAAAAATTAGTTAGATTAAAAATTCATTGATCCAGGAATTGATTCTTGATGGATATCAGAAAAGTTATTTGATAATAGGACTTGATCTAATCAAGCATATTATCCAACAGGATTTGATCCAATCAAAATCTATATAAAACTAATTGAATCCTATTCAACTTAAAATTTGATTTGCATCCCTGAGATCTATTGGAACAAGTCCTGTTATCCAATAGGGATGCATCCAATCAATCCAAAGCCAATCTAATTGAATCTAATTTAATTAGATCTGATCCAATCTCTATTGCTTAATCAAATTGAGTCAATTAATAATCATATTGTTAATTAATTATTTTTTTAATTTATCAATCATTAGTAAATAATTTATTGTAACCTTTACAAATGATTAATCATCAATCAAATTGATAATTAAATCCTTCAATGATTCATAATCATCGATCAGCCATTTGATCAGACATGTACTTCTATGTGTGTGACCCCATAGGTTCGAACCTAAGTCGGTAGCACAAGAATAATTTCTATACTAATCAATGTTACTATCCAGCAATGGTTTTCGACATCCAAATAGACCGAATGTATGTCCAACAATATTCTAGAACCCATGTGGATATAGTTACCATATAATTCATCCCTTTGATACTTGATGCTCAAGGATGACTAAGGATTGAACTGTCAACCCAAGAAGAGTGGTCCATTTATGCCTCAACCTTAAAAATATTGTGACTCCTCACTAGGATTACTTTGGCTAAAATTTTTCTAAATTATAATATAGTGATGCATCATCTCTAATTTTACTTGGAACGATCAATCCCATCTTGACTCGCACTCAGACTTCACAGGTACTTACTGTACCCAATAATCTTCCATCATCGAATTAAAAATTTGGATAGTTCGACATCAAAGCATAATAAGTTGCTTGTAAATCACCGAGGTAGCCTCAGATCAGAGAGATACTTATATCCATATCCCATCAAAGCAACTCTTGACAGTAGAGTGCTCCAAAAATGATCACGCTCAGTGAAATATACTCCTATATATCATCCGTATGCCAAATCCATATCACCACATGTCTTGGTTAAGAGGACAACTAACTAATATGGCATACAATGGTCTACACTCGATATAATTATCGTCCTTGTAACAATTGTATTATTTGATCGTGAGCAGGATTTAAGAACTATATGATAAATTCTCTTTTATCATTTTGAAAGTAGCTCTAAAGACTTCATCATAATATATGAGTTTTATTTAAGATGTATTCTTTATGATGAATCTGTCAGATAATATTTATTATTTTATAATTCATATACATGTATGTATGGAGCACAATCATCTACAACCTAGATGATTGACTTTAGGACAATTCCCAACAACTTTCACTTGGACTAAAGCCAATCAGATTGGTATCGAATATCTATCTTCCATTTGAGATCATGAAACTCATTAGATCCGATTACTCTTGTCAATGGATCGGTCAAATTCTTCTTTCAGTCGATCTTCCTAAGGTCGACTTTATTTCGATCAAATCGAACAAAGTGATTGCAATGCAGAAAGTGTTTGATTCTCAGATAGAACATTAGTTCTTCAGCTTAAGCTATGATTCCAATATTGCTGTCAATACAGAAGGACTGAACCATCAATGGAGGGTACCATACGAAGCTCGCTAATAAACTTTCATAACCAAACAACTTCTTTACCAGCATCAAATACCACAAAGAACTTCGTATCGCAAATAAAACAGGCTACTAACTATTGCATAGAAGTTTTTCAGCATGTCGCTCCTCTTTTTAGGATAAAAATATAATTTGATACAACTTTGTCACTTCAATCCGATTAGAAACTGGAATCAATATTCAATAGATTTTAAGTCAGACTCTCCATAAACGAGCCATTGATCCTTACTATTTCATAAATACTTAAGAATGGTTCTAATAACCTTTCAAACCTTTATGGAGAATAGAGATGACAACTAAGCTTGTATTTTCTATAATGTAGGGATGTCATTCTCAATTAAGAGAATTTTATCCAAACAACACAAAAAATATTTTTACAAAACTATCAGCCCATTTGTACATGTAGAATTCTATTTCATTCTCAACGAAGCCATATGTTCAAAACATATGTTCCAACTTCGAGAAGCTTGATTCAATCCGAATGGACTTGAGGATTGCCACAAGAAAAATATCTCGTCATAGTCAACACTATAACTTTGATGAAATCTTTTAGTAATTGGATAGAATTAATAGATCTCCACCTTTCCATTTGAGTCTCTATCCATCTAAAATCCACTTACACCCTATGGGTCTCACCCATTCAAATGAATCAACGAATATCCATACATCATCGATCTTTATGGACTTCATTTCAGATTTAATGCTCCAAGCCACTTCTCAAAGTTAGATCCCTATATAGCATCCATATGGAAGATCAAATCTCCATCCCAAACATAAAAATTAAAGTATCTATTCGGCTAATACAGTACTCTACCATATCTACTCAAAGATGCTTTTACATCGGGCTCTGGATTTGATCTAATCAACTTCGATTCTGTTGGTTTATGTCAGAGTCAATTCCTCTACCTATCAAGCTTCACCAAGCTTGATCTTAACAGCATCAGTTCTTTCACCAAGAAACTTCTTTTCCAAAAAGAATGCCTTAAGATTCATGAACATCTCATGTCCATCTGCAGGAAGGTAGAAAAAATATTTCTAAAATAATATTTTTCAGACCAAGATCCAATCTAGTCGATTTGTGAATATTTCACATAAATTTGACACCCCAAATCTTAAGGTAAGAAAGCATCGAATTAATCAAGTCCATATCTCATATGGAGTTTTGGTAATCGATTTGCTCGGAATGTTCTTAAGCACATATTAAGTAGTCTCTAAAACATAACCTCAGATAGACCAGTAAACCCATAATAGATCGAACCATCTCTAATAAAATTTGATTCCTCTTTTCAGATATTTTTTTTAAACAGTGATGTCCAAGTAGAGGTCTATTAAGAGAGAATCAAATTCTTTTCAAGACATGTCAAAAATTTACTATAAAGGTATTCACTTCATCAGTCTAACTAATGAGTTCTAATACTCTATGAAGTTTATTTTTCTATCTCATTACAGAATCGTTTGAATATTTCAACCGATTCGGACTTGTGCTTCCTAAGCAAGTCGCACCCATGTCAAGATAGATCGTCAGAGATTTTAATGAAGTAGTAAGCTCTCTTCTGGTACTTATGTTCATGAGTGCAAATACATCAATATGTACGAAACTCAGAACATCACTGACTCATTCACTCTTTCTAATAAAAGATGACTAAGTCAACTATGTGAAAAGTAGGCTTCAGTGTCATTATCTAATCTAGGATGCTAGTTAGACATGTATTTTACATGAACAGGCTATAGTACTGAGTTTATGTCATTTTCAATTATCCACTTATTATTACAGTATCATTCATAATGATATCATAACAATCATACTTATTCACACCATCAATAAGATTAGACAATAGTGCCAATCACTTAAAATGACATCTTCAGAATTGAGAATAAGCTCGACGATTCCTAATGTTAAGACTGGAACAGACTTTCATTTTTTACATTTAGGAGTTCTCTTGTCATTTTTAAACCATCTACTATCCTAAAATCTTTTGCAACTATTTACCAACATGACTTGTACTGTTGGTATCCTATACCCAGATAGTAGTATTAGTAATAGAGAAACTTCAAGGAGTTATCATATAACTATCTTGACCAGCAATCATTTACTGATTTCTCTTTTAAGCTTGTTTGGGTTAGCCTGAGACTACTGATCAATTCGCTCAAAAAACTATACTCAACTTCTGATATGGGCTATCGAAGTTAGGTCTGATAATATTGTCACTGTCTAATAGTGAATAGAGCGACAATATTTTAGCCATTTCTGAAAAAAAAACAATTGACCTATTAGTATATGAACTATTTTAAGCCCAAAGATTTGGACTTTAGTCTAAAGGTGCTATCACTATTTTATATGAATTGGTAGCCTCTATCTCAAATCTGAAAAATTATCTTAATTCCTTAGCATGTACTAGAATCCACACAAACTGCATATAAGTCCGAGAATGGCTCGGTCAACCCATATGCACCTACGGATAGGTTCTCAATCAATTATTTCTTCAAATAACTTTTAGTATTTAATTTAGCCCCAGATTTCATCTCAGTAGGCGATGGACTTCTACTGAAAGTCTCGGTTAGGTCTAACCATTAACATGAACCTACTCAGTATTCTAACCAAAGAATGATTAGGCTCGAAGATGGCTCAATCAACCCAACCATTCATCAGATAGTTCAACAGAGTCATCATATGATGAATGATAATTCCATCATTCAGAAAGAACATTAGACGGATGGCGCCTGCAATGTCAATCAGAAATAATGAACTCATTACCATTCACCTTAATGGGAGGCTATGATCTAGTTATCCTCCATAACTAGCTCATTTTATGGACCTAATAATTTAAAAAATTTAATTAAATCTTTTAGAAGATATCAATCGACCTACAAGTCATAAATCCTCTCACTGACTTTACTAAGTCATCAAAAGGACTGTGACTAGCAGATCCAACCGGCATGTTGTAAATGCTCCCACTGACTTCACCAAGTTATGGGAAGGACTAGAGACAAGTTGGTCCAGGATACCTAAATCATTCATACTGATTAACCTTAATGACATGGGCTAATTCGAATCACTTAGCGATCTAATCAAAATCTAATTCACCAAATTGGTCAAGTAAGTGAGATCGGTGGGAGGATCTGCTAAGCTTGTCTTAGACACCATCGAAATGGCCAGGTAAGTCGCTCTCAATTAAAAATCATCGATCAGAATGCCGAACTTATCTTAGACATCAATTGGTTAACTAGTTTTGATTTGACCAACTTAATGATCAGATTCAACCACTGAGCCACAATCAAGGTCCATTTAGTCTAATCAAAAATATGGACTTGACCATCTACAACTATTGTATTAGAAAATTTTTGATTGATCTAATTCAACATTTAGTTAGACTTAATCAATTTCTCTACATGGTCAATCAAATCTTTAATTCTAACCTTAGATCTAACCCAATTAACAAGAAGGATCGGATTTGAGCTAACCCATGTCCCATGTTTTATGCAATATCATTAGATCTCGAATCACAATTCTAGATCTATTCAGTTCAACACTTAATTCTCAATTAAATTTTTGCATCAACATGATTAAAATTTTGAAATAATTTCTTATGCAAATTTTTTGTATTAAATCATAACACTTAATTCTCAATTAAATTTTTGTATCAACATGGTTAAGATTTTGAAATAATTTCTTATGTAAATCTTTTACATTAAATCTTAAAATTTTTAGATCAAATCTAAATTTTTATGATTTTAAATTAAAATAATTTTGATTAATCAAGATTAGATGTAACTAGTTTCTTTGTAACTTGCATCATATACAACAACACCTAGAATTTTATGATCTAGGATTTTACAAGAAAGTAAATTTTTTCTTTTCACTTTCTTCTTCATGGGACCTCACATTGGCATCCCTATACGTCATAAGGGCATCCCATTGAATGAAAAAAGAGGGTCATATAACCTTACTTGCTCCTATGATCGGACGGCTTGGTGATTACCCAATCCGAGTACTTTACTACTTAAAACATCTAATCTAATTCACATATCATATATGCAAAAATTTAGATTTAATTTAAATTATATTAGATCTGATTTTATATTAGATCATATCTAAAATCAAATCATAACATATCTCATGCATTGCTAAATCTAGATTTCAACTCTACATGCATATATGTTCATGTCATAACGAACCTTCGCTCTGATACCATTTAAAGGAAAGCGTGATGGTTTTGTACATTCATTTTAAAAAATTTATAGCAAAACATACATAGATTAAATAATTTAATCTACAACACATGCATAGATCAAATCTAAAACTACCATACAGGATCTATGACATAAACTAATATGTATGTATGTAAATCTCAAATCTAAAATTTAGTAAGTATAGATCATATCTATATGTAATTAGATCATATCAAATTTATATTTATATCATGTCTAAATATGAATTGAGTTTAAAACTTCATACCGGAGTATGGGTAGCATATCATCGCATTCGAAATCTATAGTAGTTGGTTTTTCATATTGCTTGACAGTCGTACACGTGTTCGACCATTACGAGTATCCACACGAAGTCTTTGTGCTGATCGATCTCTCTGAGAGTACTAGCTTGTAAAGACACCACGTTTTGACTGATCTAAGAGAAACATGAAAAAGATGAAGAATAAAAAGATCCTCTTCCTTTCTTCATGGATCCATGCATCAGATCTCTACAATAGAGATCAAGAGAAGAATGCTTTCTTCTCAATTTTTTTACGTACAATAGAGAATCTTTCTCTCTTCCTTTTACGCCTTTAAGAAGAATTTTTTTCTCTAATTTTTTATGATAAAAATTAGATCTAATCTAATTTTTCATACTGAAAATCATATGAAATCTTAAGCTCTAGAAAAACTCAAAAGAGAGATCCAAGAGAAGAACCGTTCTTCTCTCTTCTTCTCCCTTTTTCTCCTTGATCTAAAACTCTAGGAAGCCCCAAACATCCAACCATATTTTTTTTGATATTTCTTTCTTAAATCTTTATGTTAAAAATTAGATCTAATTTAATTTTTATCTTAAAAAAAATTAAAAAAAAATTGAAAAAAGAACTTCTTCTTCTCTAAAGCTGCGCATAAGAAAGAAAATCTTTCTTCTTTCTTCTCTATCTCTTGTTGGAAAGAACCTTTCTTTTCTAATTTTTTACTGTAAAATCAACAAGAAAAGCCTTCTTTGATGCCCAAGAACTAGTAGCAAAAATTTCATAAAATCACTCCAAGATAGAGAGGAGAAAAGGGGTTGGCGTGTGGAGTATGGGGCGTCCAACTCTTGGATGCCCCACTTTTGTTTTTGGCGACAAGAAAAGGAGAGGTGCACTCCTTTCTCATGGAAGAAACCAAACAGGGTGCAACATCTTGATGGGCATGGGTTATTCCATGTTTAAGAGGGAGTGGAGGCATGGAGGATTAAATATCACATGGGGTTTAGGAGTTGGTTAAGTCCTATTCTAAATAGAATTCAAGAATCTTGTTCCAACTCTAACTAATCTTTGGATCCAATCCTAACTAATTTAAAAATTAGTTATAACAAACTCACTAATTAGGTCCTAGTCCAATTATAAAATCAATTAGGCCTCAATCCAATTGAAAATTAGTTAGATTAAAAATTCATTGATTCAGAGATTGATTCTTGATGGATATCAGAAAAGCTATTTGATAATAGGGTTTGATCTAATCAAGCCTATTATCCAATAGAGTTTGATCCAATCAAAATCTATATAAAACTAGTTGAATCTCATTCAACTTAGAATTTGATTTGTATGACTGAGATCAATTGAAACAAGTCCTATTATCCAATAGGGATGCATCTAATCAATCTAAAGCCAATCTAATTGAATTCAATTAAATTAGATCTGATCCAATCCCTATTGCTCAATCAAATTGAACCAATTAACAACTATATTGTTAATTAATTATTCTTCTAATTTACCAACCATTAGTAAATAATTTATTGCAATCTTTGCAAAGGATTAATCATTAATCAAATTGATAATTAAATCTTTCGACAATTCATAATTATCGATCAGCCATTTGATCAGACAAATATTTTTATATGTGTGACCCCATAGATTCGAACCTAAGCCAGTAGCACAAGAATAATTTCTGTACTAATCGATGTTACCATCTAGCAATGGTCTCGACATCCGGATAGGCCGAATGTATGCCCAGCAACACTCTAGAATCGATGTGGATCTAGTTATCGTATAATTCATCTTTTTGACATTTGATGCTCAAGGACGACTAAGGGTTAAACTTCAACCCAGAAAGAGTGGTCCACATTTGTGTCTCAATCTTAAAAATTTTGTGACTCCTCACTAAGACTACTTTGATCAAAGTTTTGCTAAATTGAAATACAGTGATGCATCATCTTCAATTTTACTTGGAGTGGTCAATTCCATCTTGACTCGCACTCAGATTTTATAAGTACTTGACTGTACCCAATAATCTTTCATCATCGAATTAGAAATTCGGATAGTTCGACATCAAAGCACAGTGAGTTGCTTGTAAGTCACTGAGGCGGTTTCAGATCAGAGGGACACTTGTCCCCGTATCCCATCAGAGCAATCTTTGACAGTAGAGTACTTTGAAAGTAATCACACTCAGTGAAATATACTCTTACATATTATCCGTATGCTATATCTGTGTCACCACACATCTTGATTAAGAGGACAACCAACTAATATAGCATACAACGACCTACACTCGATACAATTATCATCCTTATAACAATTGTATCATTTGGTCACGAGCAGGATCTAAGAACCACACAATAAATCATCCTTTATCATTTTGAAAGTTGCTCTAAGGACTTCATCATAACATATAAGTTTTATTTAAGAAGATGTATTCCTTATGATAAATTTGCCAGATAATATTTATCATTTTATAATTCATATATATGTATGGAGCACAATCATCTACAACCTATATGATTGGCTTTATGATACAATTTCTAACACTAGAGTACCTAATAAAATAGCATCGAGTGGTCTTGGATTCTGTCTTCTTTTGAGAAGAATCATAAATTTTTACCTCAATAAGATACCTCCATATATGGAAATGATTTAAACTGAATTTTCTATCTGTCCATAATTCAAAAGGTGTTTTAGACACTGATTTATTGAATACATGATTCAAGATATAAGTTGCTGTTTTAATGGCTTCAATCTATAAATACTCAGGCAAATTATATCTACTCATCATGTTTTTCTTCATTTCGATGAGTGTACGATTGCGCCTTTCTGCAACCCCATTCTGTTCAGTGCTCTCAGGTATTGTGTATCGGTCAACAATCCCACACTCCTACAAATATTTAGCAAAAGATTCCAATCGTTGTTCAGTTTTAGTGTACTTCCCATAATACTCATCGCCATGATCAGATCTCACAATCTTGATCACTTTTCTCAACTATTTTTCAACTTCAGTTTGAAATATTTTGAACATATCAAGAGCATCAGCCTTTTTTTAATCAAATAAATATAATCATATTGAAAAAAATCATCAATAAAGTTAATGAAATATCTATTTTCACACAACAAAGTCGAGTAAGGCCCACTGAAATCTGTATGTATTATTTCCAATAAATTTTGACTACGAGTGGCTCTTTTTCTTTTGGTCTTTGTCAATTTTTCTCTCAAATAATCAACATAAATTTCCAAATCATCTAAATCAAGATGAGATAGAATTTCTACCTTAATTAATCTCTCAACTTGTTCTTTAGAGATATACCCCAAATGTTTATGCCACAACAACTGAGATTTTTCCTTAATTAAAGATCTTTTAATCATAGTTTTCTCAATATTGAAAGAAGAATTAAAACCATCGAGAGACAAAGATAATTTATATAGCCCATGAGATAAATTACCACTACTAATAATTATGGAGTCACGAATCAAGTCAACTTTTTTATTCCCAAGACTAAAACAATATCCAGCTTTGTTATATAGCCCAAAAGATAAATTACCACTACTAACAATTATGGAGTCACGAATCAAGTCAACTTTTTTATTCCCAAGACTAAAACAATATCCAGCTTTGCTAAGCAAAAAAAGAGAAACTAAATTCTTTTTAAAAGAAGGTACATAAAAGGTATTATTCAAAACAAGTTAAAAATCGAAGTTTAATTATAAAACAACTATTCCTACATATTGGATTTTAACTCTGATGCACTTTCAACTTTAAGTTTTGACTCCCTCTGATTTGGCTCTCTCAGATTTCTTAACTCCTATAAAGTAGTTGCAACATGGACAGTAATTGTATCAAGAGTAACAGCGGATGGAAGAGAGAGAGCACGTCATGGCAAGGGTTTAGCCATAAGTAGGTCCGACGATAGCAAAGTGTTGCTGCTAAGGCTGGAAGTGAGCTCGGATCGGACCGACTTTGGATCAGACTTTGGACTCAGTCTGAAACAATTCAGACTGAGCTTGGCCCTAAATATACAGCCCATGTTTTTTTCGAGCTGAGCTCAGGCCTATCTTTGATCCGGCCCGGGCTCGATCTGGGCCGAGTCTGAGTTTCAACCCGATTAAGTCTGACCCAAATAGATTTAGCCATTTGTATTAGCTCGAGTCAATTAACCATCTAAGTTAGCCCAATCAAGCCCAATCCTTGAGAGTCTGAGCCAATAAAAGGGCGATTAAAAACATAAACCGCTCTTCTTCCTGTCTTCGACTTCTGATCTTGCCCCATTGCCGACGCCTGAGAGGAGTCTTGGGAGTTCTCTCCGCGACCGCCTCCACCGCCGGTTGGCCACTCCAAACTTCGTCGGTCAGACAGTCGCCATTCGTGTTCATCTGCGCCCCTAACCGATACGCCTCCTGTCGACGTCGGTCGCTGTTCGCCATTCGCTGTTCATCGGTCGCCGTTGCTGTTCATCAGCTTCCCTAATGGTACGGCTCCTACGGAATCCCCTTCTTCCGATTTTCCCTCATCATCGGTATATTTCAATCCCTCATCCAGTCATCCTCTCAATATTTGGGGTGTAGGGTTTTGATTTTTTTGAAGCTGTCTCTGCCTCCACCGCCAGTTGACGTCGTCAAGATCTGCATCGACCACCTCTCCACCTTCCATCCTCAGGAGGACCTCAAGTTCTTCTTGCTCTGTTGCTCAAAGGTCGTCCGTTGCCTACTATCATCACCTAGTCATCTGTCACACCCCCGACCCGAGATTTTGAATCGAGGGTCGCGGCAACCGCTGCATACTTATGAAGAACTCTCTCCATAAGCATGTAAGGCATCTCATCACGATATCAATGCATCACAGCGGAATAAATTCAAATAATTATTATTCAACTGTAATTCAAGTAATTAAATCAAATGTCTTACATCCAATAAAATTTTTGCTAACAATAAAACAATAGATCTAAGTTCAATGAAGTTGACAATGCTAAATCTCGCCTATAAAAGCTCTGTCCCAATATTTCTTCCCACGCTCGAAATTAATTATCTGAATCTGAAAAATAGAAAGAAAGGTAATGAGCTAGACAGCCCAGTAAGTAACAAGCATCTCTACCAGATATTTCAGATATTATATAATTTTCAAGAATAATACTGTAATTAAACATAAAAATATATTTCACACTGATTTAATGCAAATTCAATATTTTTAAATATTCACATATAATATAATCATAAATCCGATTCGATTCAAAATACTCGTAACTCAACAGCCTCGACTATGACCAACGTTTAACCCCCATTGGCGGGGTCCACAGAATACCAGCGCACAACCCCCACTGGCAGGGTCCACAAATACCAGCATACAACCCCCACTGGCAGGGTCCACAAATACCAGCGCACAACCCCCACTGGCAGGGTCCACAAAGTACCAACGTATAATCTCCATTGGCGGGGCCCACTGAAACATAGTTAGGCTGAGAGCATAAATCCGATCTATATCAAAACACTTAGTACCACAATATATATCATAATCTTTCACTGAACATGCGCATAAATCGATATACCATAACATTTCAAAAAGCACTTTTCTTTCAAAACATAATTTCATAAATCATGCATAATTTCAGAGAATAATTGATTATTTTCAGAATAAATATGAAATATCTCGAGAAGATGATTCATTACTTACCTTTCACAGAGTACTGAACGAATAGATCGACTAACTTCTAGTAGATTCTTCCGCGCCTATTATCCAAAATTATATTTTTACATTAATTTAATTCAAAATTAAATCTAACAAATCTCAAAATTAAAATCTCGCTTAAAATCAGACTCGTCTCTAAACTCGATCAGAATCGTCAGATAAAGCCTTCCCCTATGCTAATCCTAGAAGGATAACTTTAGAGAGAGAAATCCATCAAGAGAGAGAAAAATAAGTTAGAGAGAGAAAATTTTAGAGAGAGAAAGTAGAGAGAGAAAGTCCAATTTCAGAGAGAGAAAATCAGGGTTCAGTCTGAAAGAAGAGAGAGAAGAGAGAGAAACTCTCTCTCTCATCAATTTTAATTTTTTATTTATTTATTTATTTACTTACTTATTTGTTCATATATATATATATAAATATATATATATATATTTTTTATTATTATTTTTATTATTATTATTTTCTTTTCTTTTCTTTTCTTTTTCTTCTTTTCTTTTTTTTCTTCTTCTTCTTTTTTTTTTTCCTTTTCTTTTTCTCTTTTTCCTTCTTTCTCTTTTCTTTTTCTTCTTTTTCTTTTTTTTCTTCTTTTTCTTCTTTTCTTGGTTCTTCCCGTGCCGGAACAGGGGACGGTGTGGCCCATCATTGGCCGGGCCGTTCAGGCCACGGCCGCCGCGGCAGAGGCCGGTGGCCGACGGGGGCCACTCCCCTGATCAAGGAGAAGCGCGGCCGGCGATCGATTTCGATCGCCGGTGCCGGAAAAATCCATGGGAAAGAGACCAAAACAGAGGTCTCTTTCCCCGATCGGAAATCGGCGACTCTCGTCGCCGGCAGTGCGCACAATGCACGGGGAGGAAGGAGAAGAAAGAGGGGAGGAAGAGGGAAACTTACCTCAGCCTCCGGAGACCTCGCCGGCGAGCAATTACGGCGAGAAATCGGACGGTGTCCGCGGCTCTAATTCGAGGAAATCGGAGAGAAGGAGAGAGGGAGGAGACCTATGGATCGATTCTAAAGAGAGAGAAGACTTTCTTATAGAGGGTCCTAGGATTCCGAGAGATCCTAGGACTCCTAATGTGCATGGGTCTCGCCGGAGAAGAAGACTCCTACCGGGAGTCTTCTTCCCGATTTTTACCTTTTTTTTTTTTTTGGGTTATAATATTCTTCACCCCTAAAAAGAAATTTCGTCCTCGAAATTTTTCATACCTGTTACCATTGTATTGAAAGCCTGTGGATTCTGTTGAGTAAGCGCATAAACTCTTCCCTGGGTTTTAGAAATCTTTCCGCCATCCTTATGTTGTCCTTCATGAGTTCTTTTGCCAGCTTGATTTTCAGTATTTAGTGGGCAGCTAGCAATTTTATGATCCATCTGACCACATTTGAAACAAGCACCGGTATTCCAATAGCAATCCTTATCTGCATGATTTTTGCCACATCTGGAGCACGGCTCACCATCAATCTGTTGAGTCTTATTGTCTACTGCTCTCTTAACTGAACTTTTGATGTTTTTATTATTATGATGCTCATACTTTAACGTCCCAATATTCCTAATGTTTACCCACCTACACTCATACTATGTCAAATTTTATGTGTCATAATTTATCCACTTATGCTCTGATACCATATTAATTGTCACGCCTCCGACCTGAGATTTTGAATCGAGGGTCGCGGCAACCGCCGCATACTTATGAAGAACTCTCTCCATAAGCATGCAAGGCATCTCATCACGATATCAATACATCACAGCAGAATAAATTCAAATAATTATTATTCAACTGTAATTCAAATAATTAAATCAAATGTCTTACATCGAATAAAATTTTTGCTAATAATAAAACAATAGATCTAAGTTCAATGTAGTTGACAATGCTAAATCTCGCCTCTAAAAGCTCTGTCCCAATATTTCTTCCCACGCTCGAAATTAATTATTTGAATCTGAAAAATAGAAAGAAAGGTAATGAGCTAGACAGCCCAGTAAGTAACAAGCATCTCTACCAGATATTTCAGATATTATATAATTTTCAAGAATAATGCTGCAATTAAACATAAAAATATATTTCATGCTGATTTAATGCAAATCCAATATTTTCAAATATTCACATATAATATAATCATAAATCCGATTCGATTCAAAACACTCGTAACTCAACAGCCTCGACTATGACCAACGTTTAACCTCCACTGGCGGGGTCCACAGAATACCAGCGCACAACCTCCACTGGCAGGGTCCACAAATACCAACGCACAACCCCCACTGGCAGGGTCCACAAAGTACCAACGTATAATCTCCATTGGCGGGGCCCACTAAAACATAGTTAGGCTGAGAGCATAAATCCGATCTATATCAAAACACTTAGTACCATAATATATATCATAATCTTTCACTGAACATGCGCATAAATCGACATACCATAACATTTCAAAAAGCACTTTTCTTTCAAAACATAATTTTATAAATCATGCATAATTTTAGAGAATAATTGATTATTTTCAGAATAAATATGGAATATCTCGAGAAGATGATTCATTACTTACCTTTCACGGAGCACTGAACGAATAGATCGACTAACTTCTAGTAGATTCTTTCGCACCTATTATCCAAAATTATATTTTTACATTAATTTAATTCAAAATTAAATCTAACAAATCCCAAAATTAAAATCTCGCTTAAAATCAGACTCGTCTCTAAACTCGATCAGAATCGTCAGATAAAGCCTTCCCCTATGCTAATCCTAGAAGGATAACTTTAGAGAGAGAAATCCATCAAGAGAGAGAAAAACAAGCTAGAGAGAGAAAATTCTAGAGAGAGAAAGTTCAATTCCAGAGAGAGAAAATCAGGGTTCAGTCTGAAAGAAGAGAGAGAAGAGAGAGAAACTCTCTCTCTCATCAATTTTAATTTTTATTTATTTATTTATTTACTTACTTATTTGTTCATATATATATATATATAAATATATATATATATTTTATTATTATTTTTATTATTATTATTTTCTTTTCTTTTCTTTTCTTTTTCTTCTTTTCTTTTTTTTTCTTCTTCTTCTTTTTTTTTTTCCTTTTCTTTTTCTCTTTTTCCTTCTTTCTCTTTTCTTTTTCTTCTTTTTCTTTTTTTTCTTCTTTTTCTTCTTTTCTTGGTTCTTCCCGTGCCGGAACAGGGGACGGTGTGGCCCATCCTTGGCCGGGCCGTTCAGGCCACGGCCACCGCGGCGGAGGCCGGCGACCGACGGGGGCCACTCCCCTGATCAAGGAGAAACGCGGCCGGCGATCGATTTCGATCGCCAGTGCCGGAAAAATCCACGGGAAAGAGACCAAAACAGAGGTCTCTTTCCCCGATCGGAAATCGGCGACTCTCGTCGCCGGCAGCGCGCACAATGCACGGGGAGGAAGGAGAAGAAAGAGGGGAGGAAGAGGGAAACTTACCTCAGCCTCTGAAGACCTCGCCGACGAGCAATTACGGCGAGAAATCGGACGGTGTCCGCGACTCTAATTCGAGGAAATCGGAGAGAAGGAGAGAGGGAGGAGACCTATGGATCGATTCTAAAGAGAGGGAAGACCTTCTTATAGAGGGTCCTAGGATTCCGAGAGATCCTAGGACTCCTAATGTGCATGGGTCTCGTCGGAGAAGAAGACTCCTATCGGGAGTCTTCTTCCCGGTTTTTACCTTGTTTTTTTTTTTTTTTTTTTTTCTTTTTGTTTTGGGTTATAACATCATCTACTGGTAATGTTGAGATACGTCATGATTCCTGAATTGCTTATTGTTTGTTTTGGTTTGCTCCGAACCTGCAAAATTAAATTTTTGGAATTTGGTTCAATCGAAAAATAATTTTAGCTGAGATGCTTCTTCTAAGTTGATACTACAGAACTAATTTTATTCACAAGATTGTGAATTTATCTGTTTTTTTATGAGATATGAGATTTATCTGCATTTCTAGAGGAACCCCCTCCTCTTCCAATCTATCCTTTGTCAAATGGTGATGTTCAAAGAACGTTCCTTAAGTTCTTAAAAAAAATTCTGAATGATGTTATTTGATAGTTTTCTTCCTCTCTCCTGCAGTTTAAAATTATAGTCTCTGGTAGGTCCTCACAAAACACAATTGCTACTGGTTTGCCATATTGCTGAAACTAATGTAAAGGATGCTTATGTTGCATGGATAGATAAATAGACGTATGGTAATGCAAATTTATTGCTAAATTTCTATTTGATTAAGGCTGTCCATTCCTTATATTTTATGGTAATTTATTTTTATGCACTTTTATGTCACGTAATATGTTTTAACTTCCTCTTCGATGTGTCTTCTCATCAAAGGAAGATGTTAATGGAGCCAGAAGACTCACAGATGTACCTGCTTATGTTTTCCCTGTTCCGGGCTGGTCCACTCTGTAAAATCTCAAGATCATCTCCTCTTTGCTGAGTTTTGTCTTCTTTTCTTTTCTCCCTGCTTTGGCTTCTTTTACTTCTCCTCTACTTTATCTTCTGCACCACATCTATCCTGACTCTTCTGAATAAAACTCTTCTTATTCTTATCAATCTAATACTTGACATTTGAGTTACAGTATGAATGATTGTCCTAGAGGAAGCTGCGCAGTGTTCATTTCTGAGCATCTAGTTTCATTTCTGAGCATCTAGTTGTGGCCTAAGTTTCCAACTACTATGCATTCTTTGTGCCCTTAAATCAGATGAGTCTAGTGATACTTCATTCTAGTGGAAATTGAGTATCTGGCATATACTGTACACCTCAAATTTCCATGTTTTATTGGTTGTATTTTATAATATTTTCACATCTTTCATTCTATGTCTTAACAGACCTTTTTGCAGGAGTCTTACTAACTGTACAGTACATTTGGATCAATCTGATCCAGGACCATCAAAAATATTGTGCATTGGAGTATCTTTTTAGATTATA
This sequence comes from Elaeis guineensis, assembly GCF_000442705.2. Lineage (NCBI taxonomy): Eukaryota > Viridiplantae > Streptophyta > Magnoliopsida > Arecales > Arecaceae > Elaeis > Elaeis guineensis. The sequence continues at coordinate 12,685,695 of NC_026003.2, read as the reverse complement.
TCAGCACTCAGCTGGAGATATTTGTTCAACACTACAATGGATCTATGAATTCCAATCTGCTAATTTTAACTGAAATATTTCTTTTAAGTTGATGCTACAGAACTAATTTTATTCACAAGATCGTAAATTTATTTATTTTTTGATGAGATATGAGATTTTCTTTTTGGTAATTTATGTTTTTATTTGGATAGATTGTTCTTATTAATGTCTCATTCTAAGATGAATGAAAATGAGACCGATGATCCACATCCAAGACCAAGAGATGGAGCTGAGTTGTTCTTCAATCGAGCATCTTGAGAAGAGATATGTATGCTTTTTAAATATAGTCAGCTAATAATATCAAGTAGAACTTCCTCTGAGAGAGTGTCTATGCTATTTGTAGTCGTAGTACTAAAAAGGTGAACCTTTATGACATACTAACTTAGAACCCTGTGCGATGCATGGTATATAATTATTTTTTTAAATTATATTTTTATAAATTAAAAATCTAACATAATATAAAAGACATCATAGATGATATCAAATATTCTAAATAAAAATATTAACTCATTGATGTGTACTATCTCCTCTTTTCTACCCCACATAAAATTGTTCGTACACCTTAGTTCTTCCTCCTGTACTTTCAAGGCAACTTGGATGTAACCATATTTTTATTTTATTTTATTTTATTTAAAAAAATTAAAATATTTTATATAATTTCAAAATATTCGCTCGCTTCAAGCATCTATTGCAATTGAGACTCTTGAGAATGGAAAGAAAAAAAAAGACATAGCCAATACAAAAGTCCAGCCACCGCCTAAGCTTTCTTGTTCACGCGATTGAGACTTCTGAGAATGGGAAGAAGAAAGAAAATACCCAATGCTAAAGTCCAAATATCATCTAAGCTTTCCTGTTCATGCGATTGAGACTCCCACGAATGAAAAAAAGAAAAAAAAAATTCTTGGATCGGTCGCTGCCCATTCTCAACCCCATCAACTCCATAATTCTTAAGTTTTCTCCTAATCTAAAATCGCTCAAGGACAGAATAAAAAATTATCACCATCTCTACAATAACTTGCGGTTGCTAAATATAAAATTGCATAGAAAGTAGTGAACCATACAGCTTTCTTTGTCCATGTATTGCATATGTTGCCTAAAAATAGTGTCATTGTCCTCACTTGGTGCAATGCCACAGCGCTTGCTATGTAACTGGGATCAAACACAATTAAATCATTGAAACAATAAATTAAGAAAAAGTAATGTCTAGAAAATATTAATGTTTTGACGTCAAAGTCTCTTAAAAAATCAACAAAAAAATTATACATTGGTTATGCTACCAAAATGTCATCCAAAAAAAATTAAATGGTTCGGATATTATTTCATACGTAGCAGAAGTTTAACTTATGTGGCCCGCAAACCATATTTGCAGACTCAAAAACAAAATGCATTGCCTATTCCACTTAATTGCAGTATTATATTTCCATTTGCAAAAGGATAGCAAGAAAACCAATGCTACATAGAATAAAACAAACAAAAATAAAAATAAAATCTTACAACAAGATTTTTCAATTTCAAAGCGCCTTGGCAGCCTGCTCCTTGTCGGAAAATATCATAAATGCAAAGCCTTTGTTCTTGTTGGTAGCAAAATCTTTGTTGAGTCGGACTTTAACAACCTCCTCAATTTTCTCAAATGCCTTGTTAATATCCGCTTCCACAGCATCACGGTCCAAACCCCCAACAAAGATCTCTTGCTTCTTTTTCATCTTCCTCTTCCTAGTTATATCTTAGATCTCAATTTGTTCGTCCTCCTCCACCTGTGCACTTTCTTCCTCTTCTTCCCCGACCACTGTCTCCTCTCATTCTCTACTTGCTGCCTCCTCCTCCTTGCCCACAAACTCCTCATCACCAGACCGAAACCCTTTGGCTCCCCCTCCTCCATCAGCCGGTCTCCTGTAGCCTCTTTTTTCTCATTCTTGATCGGATTGCTCTCTGGGTCATCCTTGGCATTTGGGACCGCTTTGGCCTTCGCATACGTGATAGCTTTGGCTTTCGCATACATGACAGCTTTGGCCTTCGCATTCGGAATAGCTTTGGCCTTCGCATATAGGATAGCTTCGGCCTTTGGCTTTTCGCTCTCCTCCACCTCCTCCTTACTCGCATCTTCTTCAGCTTTCGATAGTGGCTTTTCAGTGGCATACATCACCTCTGGTGGTGCTGGCTCTTCCACAGCCTCCTCTACTTGGGAGCAGCTACAGCAGCCCTCCATCCAACAACGATTTGGCCTTGTCGGTCGCCTTCTTCTCTGGAGGAGACTTCACGAGTGAAGCCAACTTCTTCTCATCGACTAGAGTTGCCACTTCATCGACTGGATCAATGACGCATATTATCAAATATCTAGACTACACAACAACATAAACCTACGGTTGAAGAACCAAAGCTCCTACCTTTGGGGTCTAGTTTGGCATTGGTCGTGGTGGATACAGGGTGGGGGAAGAGGCGGTGGTGATTTCTTTCCCTCTCTGTCTACATATCTCACCCTTCTTCCCGTCATTCTCGACATCGTCCTTGCCAGCACCAACGCGGTTTCACTTCACGTGGCAAACCATTGTAGAACCATATGTCAAACGGAGACAACCCAATGTGGTTGCTCCATTTTATATTATATATATTAGATTATTGGTAAATACATAAATCTGGATGCACTAAATGGGTGAATCTTTGTAATATATTATTGGTAAATCCATGAATCTATATGTATCCAGTCCAATAGGAAATTCCTATGCTGAATAGATCCAAGGCAATCTAATGGTTCTACAGAAACGAGGACTTGTCTTTGGAGGTTCAGGCCTTTGTAAAAATAAAGGGCTGAGCTAAATGCATTGGGCTGGATGATATCAGCAAATTCTAAATCAGTTGCTCTTCGTTATGTCACCTGACATGTACTTCAGGTCTCATATGTTATATCTGTGGCTATGACCGCGAGGCTGTGATCGATAATAAATAAACATTTTGCGATTTCCACATCTATTAGCCCATAACAATTGTTAGAACAAGCGTTGAATCTTTTATAGGATTAATCCTTGACATCCATGATCAAAACATCCTGTTTTTCTTGTTTTTTCTGCAAACATTTAGAGGTTGAAATTTGGGCCAGCCCAATACTTAATCCGAATAAGTAATTCGAGCTGATCTGGTTGGGCTTGGGCCGGCTTGGGCTTGAGCTCGAGCCTTACATTTTAAGATTTTTTCGGACCTAAGTCCAGCCCAAAGTTGAAAAATTTTTTCGGATCGAGTTCGGACAGAGATGTGGCTCAGCTCAGCCTGACCCATTTCCAGCTCTAGCTACTGCGAGCAGAGAAGCAGCCATCGTCACCTTTGTCGGTACGAGCAAACAGGGTTCAGCCAAAGCCACTTATAGAGGCATAGTTTTTTTTTTTTTTTTTACTCCACAGTATCGATGGAATGCCTGCTAATGTCTTTAATTCAATATGATGTTGTGACTTAAAATAATGATTCAATTCGATCTAACAATGCGTAGAGACATACTACACAAATCATGGGTTCTAAAAAAAAACATATATACTGGTTCTAATACCACATGTAATAATAATTTTGTAAATAGTTAAGAAATATGTGATTGTATATATGTTAAATAAAACACCAAGTATTATAAAGGAGAAGCAGATATGCATATTTGTTTGAGCCATAATTGATGCAGGGCTGTTGTTGGCCGTATGATTGCTTGGTCTTTCTCTTTGTAATCTAGAATCTTAATGGCAGCTCTCAATGAACAAGCAACTCAGTTTAAGTTAAAGAGGGAATCTAGCATGCATATAAATAGATGTCTTACTGGACCCTCCTATCATGAACTTCAATACTAAATTTTTATAAAAAAGATGCTATAGTCCAATCCCACAGGATTACAAATAAATTGGACTAACAACTCAATCGATCATCTATCAACTCTCTTTTTTTTTATAAAATAAATAAATCAATTAATATAAGCCCATATATATATATTTTTAAAATAATTATAACCAACACGAAGTCATACGAGACATCAAAAAGTTATATATATTATTTAAAATATTATATATATTCATAGAAATTATGTATATTATTCAGAAATCATATAAAGCATCAGGAAGTCATGTAATGCATCAAAAAGTCATAATAATCAATAGAGTATCATATAAAGATACAAAAAGTCATATATATTGTTTAGGATATCGTATATATTCACAGAAAGTCGTATAACGAATCAGAAAATAGTAATATTATTTTTTTTTTATTCTACAGAGAAAAAATATTTTTATTAAAAAAATTTGAAAAAAAAAATTAAACAACATTAGATATTTATTTATTATTAATTATACTACGTGGACTAATCAACTGTTGTGGTGCATTCCACGTCAGTTTTACTGCACCGGTGCACAAAGAATTTCTCCTCTTAATAATATAAAATCTATATCTTTACTCCTTTGCTAATGCCAGGCAACCGATCTTCTCCAATACTGCACCATTCTTCCACCCCCACAGCCTCTCCTCCCCTTGCTGTCGACATGAACCGGCCTTATCCGATGTACGGTTTTGATGGTTACACGTGTCGTGATTTTGCATTCGGGATGTATACGTTGAAGCGGGGCTACGGGGGCAACCTTACGCCTCTCGACCGTCGGGTCGGATTGAAAGTGAAACTTTACGATCTGGCGCTGATGAGTGATGATGGAGTGGAGAGGCACGTCCGTTCGGACCCGACGCCGCTTTCACCCATTCCAGCCCTTTTCGCGTCCGAAGGAGGAGGCCGACGAGGCAGTAAGAGGAGAAGCCCTCGCCCTCGGCGTCCCCGGGATCTTCTCCGTCTTCCCGGAGCTCTCCTCCATTCTCGCCCTTGCCGGCATCAATCCACGGTCTCCGGGGCTCTCCGACCTCCATCTCAAGCCCTACTCGCCGTGCTCCGCTTCGACCTCTGAGAAGCTCCTCTCCCCAACCCCTATCCGGCCAGCCCCCCTCCCCGAGCTCTCGTTCGTCGTCTCCGTAGGTTCTCTGAGCTCTCTTATCTTCCAATATGAGCTCTTAGGTTTAAAATACTTGATCCATTTTTCCTTGATTTTGCAGGTGCGAGGAGGTCGGGGCTGGCGACTCGTGGTCCGGTTGCTATTAGAGGTCATCAATCAAAATTTTGGACGTGCTTCCAACTGGTTCAGATAGGTAACACAAAAGATTCTTTTTGTATTCCTGATAATATCTCAAATCCTAGCTCAAATCCAATATCTTGTAATTGTTTTATCACGATATTTGGAAGTGGATCTTTCTTGCTCTACCCAGCCAAACGGACATACAGAGCCCATTAATAATCAAATTACAAGACAACAATGATTTCGGTTTGCAACATCTCTTCAAAAAGAATCTAGGACAGGGAGTTTGTTGAAGGCAACAATGAGCAACCTCATCAATCAAGGTGTTGCAAGTTATGACAACAAGTATTGCACCTGCCTCCATAATACTGTAAAGAATTGAGTATGCTCCATCTAGTCCAACAGATTGACAGTGTGCAGCAATCCATGTATTGTAACCAACCAAGTCTTGTTCCATCAAACTATGACTGCATCTGTCTTCACCGATAAACTAGATTTATGCAGGAACCTATGCAAACATTCAACAGTTGAGTTGCATTTCTGTAAAATTTTCTTAGTCTGAAGGGTTTCCCATCCTTTCAAACCTGCAAAACTTTCCCTAGTAATAGAAAAGAAGATAAACTGGACAGTCCCAAAATGTGAAGAAGAGAAGGGCATGCACAACGATGTGTTAGAGAAAACATTAAAAAAAAATGTATATAATTTTGGCTTGCAAAGTTAGGATGGTTAGATTTGAAATTAAATGCAGTAACGAATAAATATTGTCTGACTTAAAAATAAAATGCATGAAAAATGTTGGAATACTAATTATGTGCATTTTATTGTTAGCTTTTTTGTATGCAAATTGTCAGGAGTAGAGACAAGGGAGTGACCCATCCGCATTTAAGTCTGCTTCAGGCAAATTGTGGTATTCAAAGTAGGCCTGAAAATATTTAGCCAATTGAATCAGCTAGGTCACATCCTTTTAAGAGGTAAAAGAATAATGACAAAACCAAGGTTTGCCGTTTCGATACTAGACCCCATATACCGGTGAAATCCCACTGTATACTTGGTACGGTACGGTGCACCTATGTCGGAATGCGGCGGTTCAGTATACTAGTACGCTATCAGTATGGTACGATACGGAGTGCACCGGATAGTTCGGCCTGGTAAGGAATTCCATGGACGAAACATTTCATGCTTGTTATCATGATGCTTCTTTGATTCTTTTCAAAAGAACGATAAACTTTCCACTAGAAACCATAGGAGAACCATCCCAATGCGACAGAATAGTTCTTATCAAACATTCTCATTCATAAGAGTGATTTTACATGTAAACACTTATGTGACCATCGTTGTTCATCCAAATGCTTGTCATGTGTCTATGAATGAGATCTTAAAATTCCAACAATCAATACACTGTGACATACAGTTGGCATCTAGCATCTTAAGATCAATGGTCGATGCATCAGAGCCACCATCAAGTGTCATTTTGAAGTGTCTAGAACATGATATCAATGCAGAAAAAGTGTCATGTAGCATAGGTTTAAGCAACAACTTCAAGATATAGAAGTCCTTGGGATTAGAAGTAGAAATTGATCCACCCCTCCTTTTATAATTTTGGATTTAGATACAACAACATATATTCTGGTCCCGCAATTGAAGATCCAAATATCTGTTTTAAGTAAATGATATATGATTTTTAGGGTCTTTCAGGCAGGCCAACCAGACATATTTTAATCAGGGTATCATGGTATTGAAGGGATAAAATGAAGTTTGTGACATGAGTGCCATCTTTGAATGTTTAAGTCACAAGTAATGGGTTTCAATTTAAAAGGATGGGTTAGCTTCATGCCTTCTTTTAATATTTTGATCAGCAATCTTGCTATGTTCATATTGCATGACCTTTCTTTGATTCTTTGTTTTTTGTTTGCCTGCTTTCTTTCTTTTTACCTTTTTTTTTTTTTGGAATTTGTCTATGCATATATCTCTTTTGAAAGTATGTCATGCATATCTGTTTTGTTGATAAGTGATATCTTGTTATTTTTCTTTTTTAATCTATAGCATTAGCTGTTTCTATTGTGGCATGTCTTTTTACTTCTTATCATGTCTGAATCTATTTTTTTGGATTATGACCAAAGTAATATGAGTTAGTTATGTGAAATTTCTTATCATGGCCAAATCTATTTTTAGGAATATGTCCACCATGCAATAACCAAGGAAGTTGAAAATGATTAGCAATTTAGCATAGTTCGAGTTTGGAGAAGCAGGAATTGGATGAGAATTTTGAAGCTAATTGCAATTTTTCTAGAAACTTTTTCAGGGAATAGTAGGAGAGGAACCACTTGCGAGAAGTTATTTGAGAATTTGTTTATATTGTGGCCCACCTAAAAGAAGAGAGAGTGAAAGAGGAGGGAGCTTCTGCTAGGCAAGAACAAAAATGATGTGACATCAGTAATTGAACTTTATGAGAGCACTCAATGAATCAATAATTAAGTAGGGTCACAGGAATAATTATATTTCATGTATTTACATTCTTGCTGGTTGATCATTGTTTTTTAATTTTTTTGTTCAGAAAAAATTATCAGAAATCTTCTTCTATAGGCTATATCAAGGGTTTAAATCTAGGTGATATGGTCAAAACATAGTGAAACAACCAATAACAATAAGAAAAGACAAAAAATTGCATTTTGGTCCATCCCAGTTTGTCCCACTGTCCTGATGCATCCTGAATGTCAGGACGAATTGGGATGAGAGAAACATCCTGGTTAAAGAGAACCGGTGTCCCTGGTATTGGTTTCTTGTTGGAATAGTACAGTACTGATGGTACTACCCCGATTTGGAGGGGCTTAAACCATTCATCTAAATTGTTGTCAAACAACACTATATAGGTAGATTGTTAAAACTTTAAAGATGTACATTATTGGAAAATATGAATTTTGTAAACTGCTAGACATGCTTCTTACCAGGTTTGTACTTTGAGAAAATATGCAGACCATGGGCATTATGGAAGGATATTTTGTTGTGCCCTTGTCACTTTGATGGTGGTGAGTATGATATTTAAAATAATTTAAACCTTTTTTAAATGTTAAACCAACACCCCCCCCCAAAAAAAAAAGGCTGAGAAGAATTTTCTTAAGTAATTATTAAGATGTTGTATGACTGTAAACATTGATGGAAAGCCATTTAATTGCTTTGAATAATGGTCCCACACTCCTGATTATGTACAGATTTTAGATCATTTAAAAGTTCAGCATTTTTTTGCCCGTGTGTTGTTGAGGATGGTTTTGCACCTTTTTGTGGGGGTTATTTCTAATGTGTGTGTGCGATGGCGAAATATTGAATCCTTACAAGCAAGGTTTCAGTGATTTAAGCAGAAGTGCACATCAAAGTTTGAGTCCCATGGAACTCATTTGTTTTGTGATGTTCTGACCATATGGAATTTTACAGTTTAAATTCTTGCAAATGCCTTCAGATTGTGACACTTTTGCATGTTTACTGAAATGTGACATGAGGCATGCATAGTGCTAACTCTTGAAGAACCCCAAAATGTGAAGCTTGCAGTTGACTGTTTGGGGGTACTAGAACCAACAAAAAGTCACAGGGAGTTGGGAAAATAGCATGCTGGTAAGGCCACAGATAGAGAGAGGCTTTGAGTTGAGTATATCTGTTTATAAAAAGCTTAAATTAAACCTTGGTCCACAATATTTCTACCAAGTGCTCAAGGGAAAATATATGAGAAATACATATTTGATGTAGGATGACAGAAGTCCTTTGTTTCACATCATAAAATGCCTTCAAACAGTCAATCTCAGCCATCACATTTGCTCATCCTTCAAAAGATAGGGTTTCCTTTTGTCATATTCCTGCTAAGCAAGAGATAACATCTTACAATTTGGAGCATTTTTGAGTATTTAAAGTGCAGAGTTTTGCCTAAGTGGAGCTTCATAAAATAATAAGTCTTGTGAGGCTTAAATGATGCACTATTCTGTTCATTCTCTCAGATTTTGCTTTTGAGGAAATTATATACATTGGTCTCATCTACATTAAGATTAACCTTGTGAATAGGAAGTTATCTATCTATTTTGTTGATACACATTTCTCTGTGTTAAACATGTGATTTATCATCATCGATTCAACTTCTGCTATTTTTTCTCAAAAATCACCACCCAAAAAAAAGAGGGAAAAATTTCAGTCCTTGTGAAGACTCTTAATTTCTTTTTGTTTTCCACTGTTTAGATTTTCCAATAATGGTGAAATATTGGACAGAAAAATTCTCCAACAACTTTCTCCTGTAGTTTTTCTAGTGAACCAACAAACTTGTAGTGATAAATTGTGCCTGTTGCTGTAGTACTGTGCTGCTGTCTTTGAACTAGTGACCCCTTTCTCATCTTTCCATCCATATAAATGAGGTCCCTAGTTTGTTTTCTTTGACCTTGTTCCACAGAGTATGAAAGAAAGTTTAAATATGCTTTCTATAACTGCATCATTTCTTTTAGACTGTCTATCATGCATGCGATTCTTATCCATCTCATTTTATTTGTCTATCTCAATACTGCTGCATTATTATTTACTGAAATATAGAATATCTTTCTTTTATTTGAACTATGATGGTATTTTGGTTCTAATTTTGTTATTCCTCTATGTGAACTTTGTAGCAAGTGGAAACTCTGTGATGAACTGCATTTCGTACGTATCTTCTGCAGTTCTCTTTTCACATAGGAGTCATGTCATCATGAGGAGTTCTTTATATGGCTTTTCTAGTACATCATGGAAAAGTGGCATACAGCATGCTGGCATTAAACTATTTAAATTGGATTTCATCTTGATGGGATTCTGTGTTCAAAACTTCTCCACTCGGCGTTCACAGACTCTGCGGTTGCCAAAGGTGAAGCCGCAACCATCGATGGAGGAAGAAAGTAATGCATTCTACGTTGTTCGGAAAGGGGATATCATTGGTGTCTACAATAATTTAAGTGCTTGTCAAGCTCAAGTTAGCTCATTGGTACTATCTATAGCCCTCCAAATGATTTTTAATGTTTTTGTCTGCTACATTTAAGTTTTTCTATTTAAATGATTACCTTCATACCTTGTAACCAGTGTATAATTGAAATTTTTGTTTGGACATGTTTATTCTTGAATTTATGCTTCACAATCTTTCAGTCGTCATAACAATTATTTTTTTTTTTCACAAGTCACATGGATGATGAACTACCAGACAATTTATTATAACTGATGCTTGTAGGCAACATATGGTGTACAATGGTTGATTCCGCAGCCTTGAAAAAAGCAGAAGTCAGAAGTGTATTTATTCCTTCACATTTTTTGGTTGTTATGGGGCTTCTCCCTGTCTTTTTATTGATGTGCTTGAAATGCTTTGAAGAATTTAATTTCTAAAATCAATTCTTTTTCGATGTCTCTTAAAGCTTTGGCTGGCATGAAAGTAATTAATGTTGACCTTTCCTGGCGAAAGCTCGAGACTTCTCTCTCTTCGTCAAATTTGTAGCATCATGCTTGTTTGCAGTTTGCTCTTCATTGTTTTACTTCTTATGTTATTTTTACATTGTACACTGACTGTTTTACTTAAATTATCCTTGTTAAGTTTGCATCTCTATCTCCTCTTCATTTTTCCACTGCTACTGTTTCTGAATTATTGTTAGAGAATGTTTTGCACCCACATAGTGGATCAGCTTTATGTTAGCATTATGTTTGTTCGTGGTGGTCCTTATAATAGAACTGCAGTTCCACATATATAATGAGAGCATCTTCCCTACTTATAAAATGCTAGCAGCCACTGATTGCTTTAGGATGGTATTCTAGTTTTTTTTCCTTCTTAATTGGCCACCCCAATTAATTGGTTACAGGAAAATGGCACTCGGGCCACTCATTCTCTTCTGCATCTCTTCACTTTATTTCTTTCCCGTTATCTCTTTCTTTTCTCAAAACTCGGTCTCTACATTTTTTTTTCACATTCTATTTCCTTCCGTATTTTGCATTGATTATAATCTAGAACCCATGAAGGGATTATGAAGACTGTGTTTTGTAAAACCACAAAGAATTCCAAGAGTCACTTCATTTTTATCTCTTTGAATCAAAGGGCTGGCTTGCGAGAGATTGTATTGTTTAACTTTTGAAAGAATGCGATGAGTATTCTGATGCTTAAAATTAGGTGTTGCCCATTTATATTTTGTGTTGGGTAGATAAAGTATATGTGGGCTTAACCACATTTCTTTTTAGGGAGAATATGTATCATTTCTTTATCTATCTTGCTTTTTTTATATTAGGGCTGAAACTAGATCGAATAGGGACTGGATATCAGCATATCAATATCCATATTTGTTTTGTCTGACGAATATAAATATGGATACGGATATTGATTGGATGCAAAAATTTATATCCATATTTGTTTTAAACGGATACGGATACAAAACGGATATTGAAGTTATGGATACAAATACAGATACAAATACTAGAATCAAAGATATTACCAAGTGGATAACATGTTAATATATTTATATATTTGCCTTAACAGTTAATAAGTATTATATAAAATTAAATAAGGTTACAAGTAAAACCGGATATTCAGATGCGGATCGGATAGTTGGCTATCCATATCCATTTTTCTTTGACGGATATGGATATGGGTATGGATATTAGTCGGATGATCTAATTTTTATCCATATCCGAATAGATTCGAATATGAAAATAGATCGAACGGATAATCCCTACCTACTTTCACCCCTATTTTATATAGAAGTTGATTCTTTATGCATGTGCTTTATGGCGGCCAAAGTGTGAGCTATAGACCACCATGTTAATGTCTATCAAGTTGAAGGGCAAGGGTGATCTATAAACCACCGTGTTAATGTCTATCAAGTTGCATAGCTTTATGGAGTAAATACTTAAATATTATGGAATTATTAAGGTTCTATAGGGTTTGGATCCATGAGATAATTGGATGTAATGCACAAGAATATGATAGGATTCGAATAAGAAGCTGACAAAATTTATGGTTCTAAGCTTGGATTTGAGATTGCATCCTGATTATAGTTTTCGTTGGGTTTGTCCATTACCAGAGAAGAAGCTGGGTGCAAGATAAAGGATAGATGTTAGAGGATTGGGAGCTCAAGAGGAGGGTGTAAGGAGTTATAGCTTGTCAGTAGTGGGAGCTAAGGAGGGTGTAGGAAGTTATAGCTTGTCAGTAGCGGGAGTGAGGTAGAGGCTAGAGGAAGGGGAGCTGGGTGGGGGAAGTGGAAGCATTTGTTGGATGTGGGAAAGGTCAGATGGAAGGGGATACATGTTGGAGACTGGATGAAGGGGAGGGTAGGTGATGGAAGAGGAAGCATGTGGAGGACAAAGGCAAAGGTAAGTGGAGGGAGGAGGATAGGGGGAACATGGAGGAAGGAAGAGTGAGGCAGGGTTGTAGAGGTTGATCAGATGGGTTCACAGGTAGGCCCCCATTTTTGTGGTCTTTTTTTCTTTTGGGTGTGGAGGGTAGTGGAAAGGGGAAGTGGCAGAAGCTGGTGTCAGGTGGAAAGTAAGATGGAGCTTGAGGAGACATAATAGAGGAGCAGGGAATGTGAAGGAAGAGGAAGAACTAAGAGTTCTAGACATCCCTACTGCTAGTTATATCTTATGTTAACAATAGCTATATACCTTGTCTAGAACATAATAATTAGTATGTAGGTGAAACTATCTTTTTCCAACTAAAAATATCAGATTATAGTGAAGGCTCTACACATCCAGTACTAAAAGTGGGCACTTATATGAATTCATAATAAACTCATTTTTGTTTCAAAGTTGCATAAGGATTAGATGGTTAATGATTCTGTTATTCCACTTATCCAGCCTGTGTTTTATTGTTGTCATCAATGAACACCTGAGAATTAGTATCTATCTTCTGCATGGTAATGGATAGAATGATGAGTACTTCATTTTTATTGTAGTTTTTACAGCCACGAGCACTTCCCTCCAATTCCTATAAATGAAGCTTGTTTTGTTGGCAAGTTAGTGATTTTTTTCATCTTGCACATCAGATGTAACCTGTCTCTAGAGATATACGATGACCAGAAACTGTTGTAATCAATTTACCCAGTAATATATATAATGCTACTGGGTACTTAAAAGTTCTAAATGTGTATTGGTGAATTTTTTTTTTCCTTATAGGTATCTGATCCTTCTGTCAGTGTGTACAAAGGTCACTCTCTCCATCAAGAAACAGAGGAGTATCTTGCTTCTCGTGGGCTGAAAAATGCTTTATACTCCATGAATGCAGTCGACTTGAAAGACGATCTGTTTGGAATCCTAACGCCTTGTCCTTTTCGGGTAAGATACCAATACACTCATTCCTATGGTATCATCATCTTCTAGCTTGCTGTAAGTAGTTCTTACAATAAATGTTTTGAATATGTTAAACTAGTTATTGGGAAAATAAGACTATTTTCATCATGCCTTTTGTCTCTTCTTACCTTAAAACCACAACTTGATAGAAATATAAATTGCATATAATGTGTAATATTTCATTAAAAAATAAATATATAATCATATTGATAATATGTTATCGATATTATTTAAGTTATATTATCTATAATTGTACAATATTATGTAATAATATTATTGATATTAGATACTAAAATTCTAATTGTTATGATAAAAAAAATAAGGCAACTAGAAGCAGTATTTTAAATAATCTAATGATAATGATATTATAACAAAATAACTATAAAATATATTTAACAATAAAATAATTATAATAATATTAAGTTAATTCAATTAAGCTTTGCGATTTTAAACTAGTAGGGATCAGTTGCATGAATCCTTTTCCTTCATTCCAATCCGTTTACACGCATATTTTCTGAAATATGTTGAGATATCAAGACCTTTCTTACTACTTCATCCTATGTGATTTTTGGTGTACCTATATTATATCCCTTTTACTTTCTACATATCAAATTACCCTTTGTATTGGTGCATCCATCAAAATTAATATTAATTATAAAAATATAGTTGCTGATGTGGGCAACAGGTCGGGCTGCCCATTACATTGCTCGGCTTGGCACGAAACGGGTCGTGTCAGGCACGACCCATTAGCTACAGTAATGGGCCGTGCCAGGCACGGCCGTTAGAAGAGGCTAGACTGGGCTGAGGGTTTGCGGACCGTGGCCCAAGCTCGGCACGGTCCATAAGGACGTGGGCTGGCCCGGCCCGCGGGCTAGGCATGGCCCTACCCGCCCGGCCCGCGGGCCCGGCACGGTCTAGGTCTGGTCCAAGCTTGGCTCGGCCCTTTATTTTGAATTTAAAAAATATAATTTTTTTTTATAAATTATAAAAGAGTTAAGGAGTAAAATTAAAAATAGACGTGGGATTTTTTTTGCAAAAACAAAAAATCACCTTGTAATGGTGGGGGGTTTGGCATGGACTCCTATCGATTTATTAATAACAACCAAAATGGTATAAAAGAGGGAGGGGGGGTTAGGTCTGACCTCCGAATACAATGAAAAAGAGAAGAAATTGAGGTGACTCACCTCAATAATTAAAAAATAAATCTAAAAAGTTACAAATATGAGAAATTAATAATTAAAAATTTTACTGATCGTCAGTAGTCTGTGTCGTCGTCATCGGATGTTGTACTATGTTCACCTTTATCTTGAAGTCTCGCCTCGGCATCCAACTAATTTTTGAAGCAGAACAGTATTTCAATTGTTTTGTCGGTTATTCTACTCTTTTCGTCCAAAACTCGTCGACCTGCTTCCTCTTGTGCTCCTCACTCCTCAGGATCTCAACAAAGACCTTCAAGGCTCCAATAGATGGACTAATCCTCCTCTTGTATAGCACTTGAATACTTGTTAATTGCTAAATATGGAACATTTACTAAATATTACTAGAAGAAAAGGAGTAGTAGTAGAGAAGGAAAGGAGAGTTGATTTGGTGTAGTGAAAATGGAAGAGGAGGGGGATATTTATAGGAATCTAATATTTTTATTTTTCAAAATATCTCTCAAATTAGCCGTTTTATAGCTGAGAGGTGGGGGGGTTAAAATGGTTAAAAGCCCAAAAATAGCCGTTATCAGCCCCTCCCCCTAAAAAAAAAAAAGAATTTAGTTGTTACGGGCCGGGCCTGGCCCGTAACTGCATTAAACGGGCCATGCCAAGCGCGGCCTATAATGGTGCTAAACGGGTCATGCCTGGCACGGCCTGTTTGGACTGATTTTTGTTTTAAAAAAAAAGAAAAAAAAAAGAAAAGGGCTGCCCATTAGGCCTGTGTGCTGTTTATCAAGCCTGTGGGCCTGATGGGCCATGAGCTATGGTTGGCACGGCCTACTAGACCCCGGGCCTAGGGCCATGCCAGGCTGGGGTTTGGGGTAAAAGGGTCGTGCCTGGCATGGCCTGTTTGGACTGTGGCCCGATGGGCCTGGGCCAGGCTGTGCCAGGCACGGCCCAGTGCCCATGTATATATAGTTGAATAATATATAAGATATAGTACATTATATATTATGATAAGATAATAGATTATTGATATAATATACAGTATAAAATATTCATATTAATAATATATTAATAACAAAATATCAATATAATATGTTACGAATATATTATATATAATATTAATATATGATTTAATGTTATCAATATTAATATAATATAATATATGTAATATCATGTTATCTAGTAGATAATAAATTATTGTAATATATTTTTACTAATAATTAATATGAGAATAATATATATATATATATATATATATAGTTTACTCAGGCACATACTAGGGAAGATGATATTTAGGCCCTCCTAAATATGGCTTTGCCCTTTTTTATGGAATTGCAATACCCATCGGAATGAGCATTCCCATGTCCAAATGAGTTACCAAACATGGGAGAGGCTGGAAGGGAATTTGATAACCATTCCCGTCTCCCAGCTCCTATCAACCAAACGTGGCCTAAATGTAGGTGCCACATAAAGTGAGGAAATATACCTACTCCATATGTGAGTTTGAGATGGCTAAGCCAGACCATTCTAAGACCACATGAGGATTAGCTATGCCTAGGTGCACAAGCTTGTTCATCTTCTGTGCTAAAAGATGGCTGAGAGTGCAAGAGCTGTATTTTCATTAGAAAGCTGATTTTCTCTATTTTCCTTATCCCTCTTATTAACCCAAGCCTAACATACTTACCCTGGGCAACCTCAGTGGATAACAAGTGAACCAAACAGAAAACCAGCTGATACCACAGGCAAAAGTTCTAGATGGGGATAAATCTCCATCTCCGATATAAAATTCTTTCAACAACTGGGCCTAAAGGAACTGTATTGAATATGGAGAAAATAAAGTTGATGATATTTCTTATGAATGAAATCTAATCTAATTGTTCTGATTATGATCCTATTATGTAAATGCACATATGTTTGTAATCTTGAAAGTTAATGCCTTTTTTGCTTTCAGCAACCAGATGGACTTGCCTCTTTAGTTGATAAAACACCCAAAAAAAAGTCTTCTCGGAAAAGATCGAAGGATATGCTGAATAACTTAGTAAGTTACTTTCACTCAGTATGCACCATTAATTATTTTGGTGCATGAATTGTGGTTCGTCTGCTTGGTATAAATACTTGATTCCACTTGCAAAATTTGTGTTAGACCTAGCTTGCAAATTTAGCATGTTTTCTTCTGTCTGTTATTTCTGTTTCCTTTTTCTTTATATGCTTGGATAATTATTGTGTGGATGACTGTTTATGAATATAGTCACTCTTATATGGATGCATTTTTGCTGCGGGGGATGATAGACTGGGGGGAATAGTATAAGAAACCACTTCTGTCCGGTAAAAATTTAATTGCCTTAGTTTTCTAAATATTTTACATTCACAGAATGAACTCCTTATTAACCTTGTGGTTTTTAGTGCATAGTTAGGCATTTTTCCTGACTAGTTACTTTGAGAAGTGATACAAAATTGAAGTTGTCTTTAAGTTTGTTGAAAAATTGCAAATCATTTTGAAAGTTTAGGAACAAGCATGATCATGTTGAGTAATTAGGACACTTCAAGAAAGTATTATTCGTTAATATAAATTAAAATGGTTTTGAAATATATTTAAAAATTTGTCAATGTGAAGGATGCTATAATACTGTGATATTATTTATAGCAATACACAAAAAATCTTAGGAACTAGAATACAATGCTTGATAAGATTAATATGAAAGTGATTGCTTCTTTTTTGATCAATTAACTGATTGTGAAACCTCAGCTTGGAAGCAATTCTTGATTGTTCTACGAGTAAGAAATTATATATGTGTAAAATGTGCATAGCGTTATATATAAAGAAGCTCCTTTTTCATCCTTTTTGGTGGAGAAATGGTGGGGGGTGGGAGGGTTGAGGTGGTGGGTGGATAGGTTGGCTGAGGTGTGAAATAGTCTCTAAGAACCATAGAATCATGATCGCGTGGTTAGCATTTGTACCATAAATAACCATATGAGTTATGAAGACATGGGCCTTCAAGCACAATGAAGCATAATGAAAGTGGATATTTAGAAACTCTTTCCACTTAGAAGTTAGAATGAATTAATGATCTTGATTTGAAGTTGAGTTTGTGGAAAATTTAATCCTTATCTGTAAATCTCTGCCCCTGAATCAATGAAACCTGTGTCTGTCTTGTGACTCTATATATGATAGCCTAAAAAATTGTGGTTTTTGTAATTTAACTTAATGCATTCTTCTGCAATAATTGAGGTTCTAGAAGGCATCTTCTTTTCCTTTTTTTTTTTTTAACTTTATTTGGAGTTTGTTAAAGTTAATGAATCCTGCATTGATCCTTATAATATGTCCCCTCTTATAAATTCTTGTATCCATTTTCACTTCTTTTTTTATGTTGGCCCCTCATACATCACAATAATGTATCATTTACTTTGGTCTTTGTGTAATGTATTAGAAAGGATCAGCATGCTTGCCAAGATTTGACTTTGACTGTTGATGGATTGCCATTTGCTTTATATACCTTTCACCTGTTTGGTGGTGCAATTCTTTACCTTCTCCTGCCAACCATTGCCTCCCTAAACTCTTCTTTTTCTTATCTACATGTAATATTTCTATTTCTATCATCTGCTTTCAATGGCATCTTTCAACTACTACTCTCTCCATTGCCTATTGCTAACCTCTCTCTCTCTCTCTCTCTTTCCTCTCACTTGCTTGCTGCTTGTATTCTCCCTTACCGAGTGTGAAACATCTTTTGTACCCTACGCAACCTGTTGCTTAACTCCTCCTTTGGCAGTGCTTTTCATGGTTGTTTTGAAAAATTATTAAGGGGAGATGTTCTCACCAAAAAGGGCAAATGGCAAATGGCCTGGAGAGTCCAATATGGTGCATCAAGGATGTGGATTCTAGGTATGCGGTTAACCTTTTTTCCATTGATTTTAGATTTCTATCTGGGTTCAGTTTTTTGTTTAAGTTTTCAACTGCAACATCCTATGGGCCCCACACCTACCCCCAAAGAAAAAAATGCATTTGAGCTTGGGATGATAAAAGATAGAATTTAGTGAATTTTGTACCGGCCCAAACTGGTCGGTACACCCCGTACCGAGCCGGATCGGTGGGGAATCAGGATCGTTTGGTCGAGGAGAGCGGTACATCGGAGGAGGGATAGGGAAAGAGAGGAAAAAAAGTGGAGGAGACGAGGGAGAGAAAACATAATGTGGCCGAAGGTCGGTGGTGGCCCGCTGCGGCTGTCAGAGGGCTGCGGAAGCCTCTGCGGCTCGGTGTCATCCGATAGGACTTTTAAACGAGTGAGAGAGAAGAGAGGGAGCGATGTATCGAAGGGAGGCAAAGCCAGCGGAGGGACTGTTGGAGTTTGTTAGGTGATCACCGTGGCTATCGAGCGACGAAAATTGTGCGGGCGGAGTGCGGCTGTGGAACAGGGGCGACCACCCCTGTTTTTTCATCGTATTTTTTTAGAAGTGCTGATGAATAGTGAAGCTGGCAATGGGTTTGCCGGTTTCACTGTTTTTAACTTTTTTAAGTGAAGTCGGCAAACTCATTGCCGGCTTCACTATTTTTCGAATTTTTTTAAAAAACCCATGAAATAGGGGCGTTGCCCTTGTTTCACGTTTGTGGCACCACGAGCATGGAGTATGCCATCTAGCAGCCATGGTGGACAGCCAGAGGTCTCTCCGACGTCTTTTCCTCCCTCCTTTTCTTTCTTCCCCTCCTCTCTCTTTCTCTTTCTCTCTTTTCCCCCCGTTTTGCATCTTTTGCCTGTGTCGGTTCGTGCTGGTCCAGTTTGGTATGGATCTATGTCGATTCTACCATCAGCTGGCCGGCATGGTTTCCAGTATCGAGTTCGCGAACCTTGGATTAGATGGTTAGAGTTATGACTACTGTTGTTTTGGATATGTTTTGCTTAAGATTTTAGTCAGGTACTAGGTACTAGTTTATATGATATCTTGTAAATCGTTGCTTGGTTAGTTCATTTCATGGAAAACATGTTGATTGTATTTTTCTCATTATATCCTTGTGAACATGATTGTGGGATACTTCAGTAACAAATTCGTTTCTCTATTCTTGTGAGAAAACCACCTTCCCCCTCAGATGAGCCTTCTTTGTTGTCTTCTCTATGTCCTTTTTGTTTCTTTTTTTGAGAAATATTTGTCCTTCTCTTTCATGGTAATCAGAATTTGCTCACTGCATCCCCTTCATCTTTCCCCCACCCCCAAGCCTACGCTTACATGATACTTGTTGTTTAGAACTGGTTAAAGTACTTGATTTTGTATGTCTAAGTATCTTAAGACATAAACTGAAACATGGACTGGTTGGCCAGCATCTCTATCTTAATCATTTTAATCCTTTTTTGGAAGTCACTCTTAATTATGGTATATGTATTGGGTAGTACTTGGCAATTTGTCTGTATGCGATATGGCTATGAGGTTATTGTAGGAATCCAAGTTTGATTTGAAATTCAGATGTAACAAATTGATGCTAATTATGGTCGATTCTTACAGTGTGCAAATTATTGGTGGATGAATTCATTTGCAACTCATCCGTGCTAAGCTCTTGTTACTATAGAACATAAGAAACTAAAAGAATCTGGTGTATTTTTTAATGGCCTAATAGAACTTGCTTGGAACATTTTGTTTTTATTTTTTAATTTTCTATAACTAGGGATGGCAATGGATTATGTAGGCCCATGATCTGCTGAACTGCCTTGTTCTGGGTGGTACGGGGCGTATTATATCGTACTATGAGGAAAGCAGTATGAAACTCCATTTTGACTCGGTACAAGTCTTGTACGAACCATACTACCTCATACTGAATACCAAGGTGCGTATCGATTTGTACCGAAGTGTACCGATTTGTATCAAGGCATATCGAGATAAAAATTGAGAAAAATGGATAGAGAGCTATTTTGGTATATGGTGTGTACGATATGATACCAACCGTAGCATACCGAGCTGGTAAAGTGCCAATACAGTATCCAGTACCAAGATTGCAGATGTTGGGTAGGCCATTGCCCGTACCCGCCCCACAATTGGGAATTGTATGGTCATATCCACCTTGAGGCAGCAGGTTGGGTAGAGTTAGACGGGATAGGTTGGATGGGTTCCATCGAGTAAAACTACAAAAATCCCTTTTGTTTTTGCATCCAAATCAAACAAATAAAAAAGAGTATAAAAGCAAATCTTAGTACTGACTATAACATTAAACAAAATAAGAGTTTAAGATATAGAACATAATAAATCAAATTTTTAACAATAATAGAACACAACAAACAAAGACATTGTTCTCTAGGAAGTCAAAAATCGATAAAAGAACAGATTGAAGTAGCTTAAATCAGTGGGAATTGAAGCAAGAATCCATAATATTATCAAGAAATTCTGTAGAAACTAGAGCAAAAACTTGTAATTGTAATATAGAAAGCAAAACGAAGCAAAAAAAAAAAAAATATTAAAGGATCGAACTAATACCGATTTGATGTATAGAAATGTAGGTATAGATGGGGGGTGGTGGATTGGCTCGTATCTGTTCAGCTTGGGAAGGAGAGTGGGTGCAATATTGCAGCTAGGGTTTGGTTGGAAAGAGAGGGATGGCTAGACAATGGGAGTCATGGGATAAGCAGGTAGAGCAACTAGGGCAAAGGGTGGGAAGGAGATTAGTGCAGTCTTCTATACACACACACACATATATGTATCTATGTATGTATGTATGTATCTATGTATGTATATATGTATATACATATATACATGTGTATCTGTGTACATACATACATGTGTGTATACATACATATGTATATACATATGTGTGTGTCTGTGTGTATTTTTGGACGGGTTTAGGGTGGGTTTTACCATTACCCACGCCCATGCCCACCATCGATCCGCATCGGGTTTTGAAATCAGGACCCATACTTGCCGCTGACTCTAAATAGGTCGGGTAAAACCCGCCCCATTAGGGTCAGGTCGGGCTAGATACCTGATAAGGTGGAGTAAATTGTCATCCCTATCTATAACATTGATGAAGCCAGCTATGTGATGGATTCTGTGTGCTTCTATAGCACCATAGGCATGCGCTTGATTGGAATTTTAGGAGGGCTTTTTATGTTGTAACCTATGACATTATTGTGTATTCTCATTCTTCCACGGTTGTCTCACTCCATATGCTCTGTGTCCTACAGGATGCAGTTAGATCTACCCCGATTGAACAGGCAAATAAACATCTCAAACTAAGGAATTCTAATGAGGTACGACCAATTTCAGATACTTATGTGAGTTTCTGCATGGTTAAAGATTGATGTTATGTAATTCTGCTGCTCTCTATGATCAGAAAAACATGAAGATGCTTTGTCATGCTTACATGTTTCGCAAACTCATATTATTTTGTGTGGTAAGATTGCTGGCTGGATGTGTTTCAAAAAACTTGGATGCAAGTTTCATGCAGACTGAGTTTGATGATATAACTTGATGGATTGGAGTGTGGACACTTTTATGTCTTTTCTTTTCTTCCTTTTTAAATAGATTTAGACTTCAAGTTGTTTTATTCTTATGGTATCTAGTAGCCTAGGTTGACTTGTAACTTTATGCGGTGTCAATCCCAGGGAGAATGCATGTTTTGTTCTTTTTCTTGTGATTATTTAAGGATTTATGCCTTGTACATGTTTGATCCAATATGTTTAAGACCAGTCTGGCTGATTGGGGTCTGACTGGAAGCAAAATATATTTCAATCTTGTTAGGAATCAGGTAGGGAATCCTTTGAAAATGCTTGTTCCATATGCTTCTGCTCTCAAACTAGTCAAACCAATTAAACTGGTTACCCTTTTGATGAAAATAGTAGGTCACTATGAAGCTGTGTAAATGCTCATATGCATTAAGAAACTAATGATGAGGTCTTCAATAAATTGAATCCAAGGGTTCATCACACTAATATACGGACATAACCATAATCCTTCTGGGGAGATTCTTTGTTTGAGCACTTATGTGTGGGTCTTCAGCAAAACAACACATTGACCTAATCATTATTTTACCAGATAATGTTGTCTAATAAAATTTTGTTTAGCATAAGCACATATATACTATGATATCATCTGTTTCAGAGAAAATTCAAACTGAATGCATTTATTTGGGCTGTCCCAGATAACCTTGATTCAAATTCTTGTTTGATTGTGACAGCACAGTATGGGTCCTTGGGCAACCTACAAAGAACAACCTCCAAGCCCAGAAATCAGCATGTTGATATGGAAAGCACGTGCATAAGCTTTGAAATTGTATACAATGCCTATCTTTTCTTTCCTTCCTTTTCTTTTTCTTGTTTCTTTTTTTAAATTTCCTCATGAACATTGACACTATCTTTCTTTCATACTTTAGCACATCATTAAAGAGCATAAACATAGCATCATCAAAGAACATAAGCATGTTATGTTTATGCATACCTCCCTTCTGAGATTCATTATGTATTATTTCCCTATTATGTCCATAAACTATATTCATTAATGGGAGGTATCCCTGCGTAAACTATATCCATTAATGGATGCCTCCAACATTACCTTTATCTTTCATTAATCTAAACCTGTCATATTTTACATTGTTTCTTGGAATTTGGACAAAGTATCATAAACTTTATGGTCTGAATAACAGAAGTTGATCAGGGGATCCTCTTGATTCTCTAATCTTTGCATTGATCTTATGGCTCAAAATAGATGAAATCTTTCATTATATTTTTAAGTAATACATGTTTATGTATGTGGATGAAATGCTTATATGGTGCATGACTCAGGTTCACCCTGTTCATGAACAATAATATTTATTTTTACATGATTGGTTATATATGCCTGGCCTGTCAATTTTCAGTATTTGTTTTGTATTTTTCTCATTGAATATCCACCAGGGGATAATATTTGTCTAATACATGCAGGTGTCTTGTGTTCTTGAGTTTGATGGTGCTTCAAAAGGAAATCCTGGAAAAGCTGGTGCTGGAGCAATACTTCGAACTGAAGATGGAACTGTGGTAGAGAATGCACCAAACTCTTGCCTATGCATGTTTCTATTTTAGATGAGTTATTGTTGCCTTGACAAGTTAGGTTGCTTGTTGCTTGAATGAAGGTTTCTCGGCTTTGTGAAGGTTTGGGTGATGTGACCTGCAATGTTGCAGAATACCGAGCCTTGATCTTAGGAATGAAATATGCTCTTAAGAAGGGATTTAAGCTAATTCGTGTGCAAGGTGACTCTAATCTTGTCTGTATGCAGGTACGTGGTTCAGTTAATGTTATTAGGTTATTAACTGTGTTTATTACAGTTTTTCATATTTCACATTTTCATGAAAACGTATGAAGGCAGCACATTACACTAATATGGTAGGGTTTCAGAACTTTAAATACCCATGGCAAAACATTTTCTGCTCTCATATGTTTTATACCTTGGTGGGTAGAACTTAAATTTCCATCTGAATTTGAATACTCTTAGAAAAATATTTGGTGTAAAAAGCTTTTCCTTGAATACCTCCTAAGTAACAACCACGTTAGGCCCACATCTACGTTCTTTCGACAACCACCCTTCATATGCACCCCCTTGGAGGAGATATGCTTCCTCAGTGCACTTATGAACTTTAAAGGCCTTTTCATTTTCTGTTAGCCATTTCTCAGCCTCCAATAGATTGGTTGTCCCAAAAAATGGCAGCGGAGCCACTGCTTTACAATCAGCAAAATTACTAGATCCCCTTGGTATATGCAATACTGGCTGATTTTATTGTGGTTATGGATTCTGTTGCCCAAACTCTAGTTGTTTTTGCTATTGCACTTGTAATTGCCATTGTTGCATCTGCACTACCTTAGAAAGGGTATGCATTAGTTGAAGCAACTCCTCGAGTACTTCTAGTAGGACCTCCTGGATTAGATGGGTCAGCCATATCCTTCTGTTGGCGAGTGCCACCATTATGTGAACTCTCGCCAACCTGATCAGCCTTGGCATGACGTCCCATTCTTATGTAATAAACAATAATAATAAAGATTAATAAATTTCTAGGTGGCTGAGATAATAAACAACATCAATACATTAAAATCTCAAATTTATCATCCTAGCTATCAGAACAAATCCAATTGTCTACCTCACCTACACATCCTAGAATTTATTTCAAAAATTTGAGACTTAAAATAACCCAAACATTGTCTTATGCTTATCTAGGATTTATTCGTAAGGATCCAAATTTAAGCTCTGATGCCATTGTAATTGTCACACCCCCAGTCGAACAGGCAAATAACTAGGAGCATGACAATCTATCACACACTCGCAGGATAGGGTCCCATGAGCATGTAAGGTGACCATCTATCAATAACATGCTAAGCTAACAAAGTAATAATTACAACTAGCTTATAACCCTGTGCCATGCATAGGATGCAAATTTTTTTGAAAAAAAAAAATTATTTTATTGATTTATTAATATCTATTCTATATGTATTTTAAAAATAATTAAAATATAAAATTATATATTTTATGCACAGCGTAGATTATAAGTTATTTATAAACTATTTTATTTTTTTAAATTTCAGATTCTCCTTGGGCCTCTTGCCATCTAGCTCCTAAAACCCTCTTCCTCTTTCTGTATTAGCATTTGTTCTTGCTAGTTTGTTGCAAAGAGGAAATAATGACCATTATTTTTGTTATTATATACAACCACTAAAAAGTCAAATAGTAATGGTTATTTATATTCATATATCATAATAATCGTGATTTAAGTTATATCTCAGAAATCTTTTATAGAATAATGACCATTACCGGTTAGAAGGAATGTTGGTAACCTACTATTCCAGCCAGGGCCAGGGATGGGGACTGTAGTGGAGTGCGAGTTAGGGATGGGAAGCATGACGGAAAGTGGGTGGATATATTGGCGCATGGCGAGCTTCTACATGCGTCATTGAGTTATATAAAGGACTCAGGGTGGATGGATGTCTTTGGGTCTCACTGTCGCCGCTTTGCTGGATGGATAGCGATCGGCGGTGCTATCCCAGCTTCCCTGTATGGTGAATCCCTTCTTTCACCTCTCAATGCACAGAAGAAGATAGTTTAAATCCTCAGATTTATTTTTCTTACATTCGGTCCACCTGGCAAACACTTCAATTAGATCAATATCCATGATCACATTGAGAAGGGTCACTAAGTATTTGTAAGTTGTAACCTTGGAGAACTAAAGAATAATCATGCAATGTGCCACCCGCATAATATCAACTAAGCCCCTCTCACTATGGTTCTTATAAATGTTGTTGCATCTATAGCTCACTAACCCAACACTCCTCAAGGGAAACAACAAACATAGGGAATTGGATTCACTTGTCATATGCTCCAAATCTCATAATTTATACAACCATGATATGAGATATACTTGACTTTCTCGATATTCATTCCCTCTCTATTGCTTAGCCGAATATCACACTCCTTTCGATGCTTGAAAAATTTTATAGATCTATCCATGCACCATAAAAGAAAAGATGATAAGAGAAGAAAAAAACTCTTAAGTTAAGAAAACTAAAAAAAGGGCTCACCACATTGGTTGTAAATAGTGCGATATCTTTCATGTCTGATTCAGCATAATATTTCAGTTAAAATCCATGAACTCAAGCATATGCTTCACTAATGCCTAGATCTTTCTCTAAAGACGTACAAAACCATCATTATTGTATAATCAACATGTTACTTCTTTTTGTCCTCATCCTTGCAAAAGGAAGCATGTTACTTCCACCTCTTTATCCCCAAAAACTCGCATCCCAACTCTCCAGGAATAGCCAGAATAGACCGAGCGCCCCCACTCCGTCCCCACCACCGACTCATCGCGCTTAATGCTTCCATCTTTCTTTCTCTTGTTTTTCTTGCCTCTCTCGTGATTTCCATGCTGCCTTCTGACTCCCGCTGGCAAGTAGTCTGCGAAAAGGGCAGCAGCATCGATGGAGGGGAGGGGGGAGAAGGCTACGGCAATGGAGGAGGCAGCGATGTTGTCGGAGAAGAGGGGTTGGGGGTCGGAAGGGAAGAGTTCTCCGCCTATGCACATGGAACCTAAGAAACCCCTCTGATCTCCAAAGGCACTTCCACAGCCCCGATGATGGCCATGTGTGAGGCAACTTGACTGCCGTCTAGACCATCTCCCTCGACCCCAACCTCCTGTTCTCCTCCCCCCCCGCTGCCTCTGTCGTCCCCTGCCTCTCCGACCCCTCTGCTGCATCGAATTCGAAGCACATTGAATGAAATTTTTTTTTGCCCGCCTTCTTAACTTCGTGTCAGTCCTCCAAGGAAAGGGCAGTGGCGTTGATGGAGGGGAGGGGGGAGAAGGCTGTTGCGGCAGCAGCGGAGGAGAAGCAACGTCGGAGGAGGAGAGGAGGGGTTGGGGGTCAGAAGGGAAGAGTTCGCCGCCTCTGCACGCGGAACCTAAGAAACCCCTTCGATCCGTGATGGGTCTTTAGATGTCCTGCACGTGGAACCTAAGAAACCCCTCCGATCTCCAAAGGTGCTTCAATGGCCCCGATGAGGGTCGTGTGTGAGGCATCTAGGCCGTTGCCCAGACCAACTCCCTTGACTCCAACCTCCTGCTTTCCTCCCCTGCTGCCGCCTCTGCCATCCCCTGCCTCTCCTACCCCTCCACCGCTTTGAATTTGAAGCACGTAGAATGAAATATTTTTTTGCGATGTAGCTCCCTCCCACTTTCTCCAAAGTTCCATGCGTCAAACGACAGCTTTTCCATTGAGAAGCCTCCATTTTAATATATATATATATATATATATATTTATATATATACTAGCTTATATTCCCATGCAATACATGGGATGTGATGACCAAGTAAGAATTAAAAATCATTTAATCGATGTTTCATTTCTTCAGAATAGAGATATCTCAAAACAAAAATGAAGTATTTTATACCTAGTCTACTCGAACGATCAAGAAATCGGATAGCAGTCCACCCTCCTCCCTCGGTCTTCAAATTTTACCCTTTCCTATCCCTCTTTAAAATCCTCTTTTATCCCCTTCGCAACTCGAAAATTTACATCACCGCTGCAAACGCTACCATCATCGAAGAAGCGCATCGCCCACCTCTTTTTACCTCACACAGAATTGCCCACACATCCCACCCTCCCATATGCACCCCAAGATCCATTTATTGCCCTCCCTCTTCTCCAATTGGCAGTGGCAGTGGAGCCATGGGGATAGCGGTGGTGGTGGCAGCCGTATGGTAGCTCTTGGAGGGGCTCTGCGAGATCTGCAGCCTCTTGGAGTAGCAAATCTCCCCTAACTCTGATCAGCCCTGGATTTGGTACAGCTCTAGTACTATAATTATGTTTTCGATTTCAATAACTATCTCGTCTTCATCCTTGCCCATGCCGACATCTCCTCCTTGGCTTCTTCTCCCTCTTCTTCTTGATCTTCTCTCTTTTTTCCATCTTAGCCCACGGATCATTCATGCAGCCATTCCACCTCGTTGTTGCCATAATCCCCATATTTTCTCCCCTCGCTTTCCACTCTTATCAATAACATGTACAGATATCAAATAGAAGCTTTACCAATGTAGAAGCCTGTTTTAATATATATATATATATATATATATATATATATATATATATATATATATATATTAGATTAGTATGATTGTTAATTTTTTTGTAGCCATTATCATAACAGAGAAATCTAATTTTTGTTTTAAAGAAAATTTAGACATAACCATAGTTCTTTATTTTATGTTTTTTAAAGAAAACTTAGAGATAACCACAGTTTTTTTTTAATTTTAATTTATTTTTAAAAATTAGAAATAAAAATCTTTTGAAAAAAGAAAGGAAATACCCAACACAAAAGCCCAGCCATCATCTAAGCTTTCCTATTTAGCTGCTCTTTTTATTTTTAAAAGAATAAGAAATATTTTGCAAAAAGAAAGGAAATACCCAACACAAAAGCCCAGCCATCATCTAAGCTTCCTTATTCCGCCACTCCAAGCCCCTTATGCGATTGGACTCCTATGGATGGAAAACAAAGGAGAAACGGGAAAACATGGGTACGAAACCTCTTGCCCTCCTGTTGCAAAAGTCTTTACCCACGTGTCAAATGGAGGCTCTGCATTGGCGAGCCTCTGTTTTAATATATACACAATGCAGAGCCTCCATTTTAATATATATACTAGCTTATAATCTTATACGATGCATGGGATGGGAACCTAAGAAACCCTCTAATCTCTCTCTAGTGCTCTCTTTTCCCACATATGTCTGAAAAAGATAATGAAATGAAAAGAAAAAGAAGTGATCATTCATGTGGGGAAAGGTCTTATTCTTAATTTTTTTCGTTTTTCTTCTATTTTCGTTGATTTTTCCATGTTTTCCTTTTTTTTTCCTCTTTAGGAGTCCCAATCGGGTGGGAGGCTTGGAGCAGCCGAATATGGAAGCTTAGGCGATGGCTGGGGTTTTGAGCTGAGTACCTTTAGCACAAAAGCATTAGGGAAAAAGATACGATGTACTGCCTTGAATGTGTAAATGATTACACAAACACCCTCAACTTTCAAAACACAAGTAAAAAGCCAGATCTGGCAAAAGATGGTAACAAAAAAAGCCTCCACCATCAAAGGCTTGCAGCATCAAAAAATGCCAACTCTCGGGCTCTCTGGTTTGTCTTCCCAAATACCCGGTTGTGGGTTTGGGAGAAAGAAAGAGCCGTTTCTGAGACTCTGGCCTTAATTCTTCTCCACGTTCTTTTTGGGAGGACAAGTTTTGGCCACTTCCAGATGTGGACTCATCCAAATGCTTTGAAGCAGGGGCATCAACACTCACAAAATCATGGACACTACACAAGAACTGAAATCCAAATCTTCAATAAGAGTAAAAAGCAAGCAACTTCATCAAAATTTATAGTGAAGTCCTTATAATAATCTCAGAAATCAAAGACTGTTCTATATCAAAAAAATAATAGAAATCTGCTTGCTTTCTGTAAATTTAAATCGACAAACATATTTTGATTTAAAGCGATAGTTTTAACAGCACCTTCGTAAAAATCAAGTTGAGTGAAATTTTTCAAGGGAAAGAATCGATAAAGATCATACAGACCGGAAAGGGAGAAACAAACTGATTACGAAAGTAATAGCTTGGAAGATAAAGATCGTCAGAACACTCCCTTGATCACATTATGCGAACAAATTACAATACTCCACGGCGCAGCATGCGAGCACGAAGGTCATCGGCCAGATCGACCCGCACCGGGCCCAATTCATCAGATCGTCCACCTTCGATATGACGTACTCCACTGCCTTCAACAGACTTGTCGGCGACAACTTGGATGGCAATGGTGGGCGGGTGTACGAAGCCGGGGGCGGCGGCGAAAAGGCAGATGAAGAGTAGAACATCGCTGTCGGGATCACAGCCACCGTCCGTTGGGAGGAGAGGGGGCAAGGCGGGTTGCGGTTGGTTTTTCTCCCTCGCTAGCTCTTCTCCTTTTTCTCGAGGACACGTGGCGGTCTCTTCTCTTTTTTTAAGGACATGAGGCGAAAGAAGGTCTCTGCACTGAGAAGCCTCCGTTTTAACACATATATATATATATGTGTGTGTATGTGTGTATGTGTGTATGTATATGTATATGTATATGATTTAAGATCCATTAACTCAAATTCTAAAATAAAACATTCAAAGTTGTCATACATAGATAATTTTAATTACATAATGCATAAAGTAGTATAAAGAGGATTCTATAAAATTTGGAAGGTTGGTTTGAGATGGCTAACTAGATCTTCACTCTAATCTCACAATCCAATTTTTATCCATCCACATCATGCTTCGGGCTTTGTAAAAATATAGGAATTAAAAGAATGAGCTAATAGTGTAATAAGTAACCAAGACATAATCAAAGAAATCAAGCTGTGTAGCCAAATAAGCGCTTGATATAATAACTAGTGTAACAATATAATATTTATAGTTAGAGGCAAACTTACTACTCTGCAACATAGGTAAAATCATGTACCGAAAACTCATGTAAACTAAAAGTATTTCAAAATCCATATAGAAACAAATGATTGCACCAATATTTCTAAGAATATCATGAGATTGTGTCTTTCAAAAGCATTCTATTAACTCATCAGTTTATACAACTACGGCCACATATAATCTTTGTGACAGAGCCAGCATACCGCATTTAACCACTATGGAGTAGGTCCATAGTACCGCAATTAACCCCTGTGGAGTAGGTCCATAGTATCAACTTTTGAAACAATCAATATCAATTGCCAACATATAACCCCCATGTGGCAGGGTCCATAACGAAAAATTTGTCAATGTGAAGGGTGCTATAATACTGTGATATTATTTATAGCAATACACGAAGAAACTTAGGAACTAGAATACTATGCTTGATAAGATAAATGTCAAAGTGATTGCTTCTTTTTTGATCAATTAACTGATTGTGAAACCTCAGCTTGGAAGCAATTCTTGATTGTTCTACAAGCGAGAAATTATATATGTGTAAAATGTGCAGTGTTATATATAAAGAAGCTCATTTTTCTTCCTTTTTAGTTTTTGGTGGAGAAGTGGTGGGGGGTGGGAGGGTTGAAGTGGTGGGTGGATAGGTTGGCTGAGGTGTGAAATAGTCTCTAAGAACCATAGAATCATGATCGCATGGTTAGCATTTATACCATAATAACCATATGAATTATGAAGACATGGGCCTTCAAGCACAATGAAGCATAATGAAAGTGGATATTTAGAAACTCTTTCCACTTAGAAGTTAGAATGAATTAATGATCTTGATTTGAAGTTGAGTTGGTGGAGAATTTAATCTTCATCTGTAAATCTCTGCCCCTGAATCAATGAAACCTGTGTCTGTCTTGTGACACTATATTATGATAGCCTAAAAAATTGTGGCTTTTGTAATTTAACTTAATGCATTCTTCCGCAATAATTGAGGTTCTAGAAGGCATCTTCTTTTCTTCTTTTTTATTTATTTGGAGTTTGTTAAAGTTAATGAATCCTGCATTGACCCTTATGATATGATGTGGTCCCCTCTTATAAATTCTTGTATCCATTTTCACTTTTTTTTAAACTTTGGCCCCTCATACATCACAATAATGTATCATTTACTTTGGTCTTTGTGTACTGTATTAGAATGGATCAGCATACTTGCCAAGATTTGACTTTGACTGTTGATGGATTGCCATTTGCTTTATATACCTTTCACCTGTATGGTGGCACAATTCTTTACCTTCTCTGGCCGACCATTACCTTCCTAAACTCTTCTTTTTCTTAGTACATGTCATATTCCTATTTCTATCACCTGCTTTCAGTGGCATCTTTCAACTACTACTCTCTCCATTTCCTGTTACTAACCCCTCTCTCTTTCTCTCTCTCCTCTCACTTGCTTGCTGTTTGTATTCTCCCTTATCGAGTGTGAAACATCTTTTGCACCCTACGCAACCTGTTGCTTAACTCCTTTGGCAGTGCTTCTCATGGCTACTTCGAAAAATTCTTAAGGGGAGATGTTATCACCAAAAAGGGCAAAGGGCAAATGGCTTGGAGAGTCCAAAATGGTGCATCAAGGATGTGGATTCTAGTTTAGTTAACATTTTTTCTATTTCTATCTGGGTTGAGTTTTTGTTTAGTTTTCAACTGCAACATCCTATAGCCCCTACACCTACCCCCAAAGAAAAAAATGCATCTGAGCTTGGGATGCTAAAAGGTTAGAATTCAGTGAATTTCGTATCGGTCCGAATCGGCCAGTACATCCCGAACCGAGTCGGACCGATGGGGACCGGGACCGTTCTACCGAGGAGAGCGGTACATCGAAGGAGGGAGAGGGAAAGAGAGGAACAGAGGAGTAGAGGAGGAGAGGGAGAGGGAACACGATGCCGTCGGAGGCCGACGGTGGTCCGCTGTGGCCGTCGGAGGGCCGCGGAAGCATCCGCGGCTCGGTGTCATCCGATAGGGCTTTTAAATAAGCAAAAAAGAGAGAGGGGGAGCGATGTACTGAAGGGAGGCATAGTTGGCGGAAGGACTGTCGGAGTTTGTCGGATGGCTGCCGTGGCCATCGAGCGGTGAAAATAGTGCGGGCAAAGCGTGGTGCAGAATAGGGGTGACCACCCCTGTTCTTTCATCTATTTCTTTTAAAAACGTCGATGAATAGTTAAGCTGGCAATGAGTTTTTCGGTTTCATTGTTTTTAACTTTTTTAAGTGATGCCGGTAAATTCATTGTCGGCTTTACTATTTTTCAGATTTTTTAAAAAAACCCGTCCGCGGCGCTGCAGATATGGAGTATGCGTCCAGCAGTCATGGCGGACAGCCGGAGGCCTCTTCGACGTCTTCCCCTCCCTCTTCTTTCTTCCTCCCTCTCTCTATCTCTCTTTCTCTCTTTTCCTCCCGGTTCGCTTCCTTTGCCCGTGTCGGTTCACGCCAGTCCAGTTCGATATGGATCCATATCGATTTGTACCGTCGACTGGCCGGTATGGGTTCTGGTATCAAGTCCGCAAACTTTGGGTTAGATGGTTAGAGCTATGACTACTTTTGTTCTGGATTAGTTTCGTTTAAGATTTTAGTCAGGTACTAGGTGCTAGTTTTTATGATTTCTTGTGAATCATTGCTTGGTTAGTTCATTTCATGGAAAACATGTTGATTGTATCTTTCTCATTATATCCTTGCGAACATGATTGTGTGATACTTCAGTAACAAATTTGTTTATCTCCATTCTTGTGAGAAAATCACCTTCTCCCTCAGATGGGCCTTCTTTGTTGTCTTCTCTATGTCCTTTTTGTTTCTTTTTTTGAGAAAAATTTGTCCTCTTGCATGGTGATAAGAATTTGCTCACTGCATTCCCTTCATCTTTCCCCCACCCCCAAGCCCACGCTTACACGATACTTGTTGTTTAGAACTGGTTAAAGTACTTGATTTTGGATGTCTAAGTATCTTAAGACAACTAAAACATGGGACTGTTTGGCCAGCATCTCTCTCTTAATCATTTTAATCCTTTTCAGGAAGTCACTCTTAATTA
Organism: Elaeis guineensis; assembly: GCF_000442705.2. Taxonomy (NCBI): domain Eukaryota; kingdom Viridiplantae; phylum Streptophyta; class Magnoliopsida; order Arecales; family Arecaceae; genus Elaeis; species Elaeis guineensis. The sequence goes on along the minus strand of NC_026003.2, from coordinate 12,652,155 downwards.
TGGTATATGTATTGGGTAGTACTTGGCAATTTGTCTGTATGCGATATGGCTGAGGTTATTGTAGGAATCCAAGTTTGATTTGAAATTCACATGCAACAAATTGATGCTAATTATGGCTGATTCTTACATTGAGCAACCGGTGAATAATCCTCAATTAAATTTTCAGATTGGAATGCTGAACCATTAAAGAATTAAAAATCCTGGACTATCACAAACAGATTCAATCCATCCTAAAATCAACAACCTTTCTTAATATTGTTTCCCTATTACCCTAAACCATCTAATAATTAAATCTCAGATTTAAATCACATTAAATGCCGAGAGAGGTTTGGGGTTTATTCATGTTGATGAGGAAGGGAACTAGGGCAGCAAACCACGCCAAAGAAGAGAAAAGAAGAAAAGAGGAGGGGGAAGAAGAAGAAGAAGAAGGAGAAGGAGAAGAAGGAAAGAAGAGGAAGAAGAAGATAAGAGAAAGAAGAAGATCGTTGAGCAAGAGACCCCTAGAGAGAGAGAAAGAGAGAGAGAGAGAGGGCATGCAGGAGAGAGAGAGAGAGAGAGACTGCGTGCAAGAGTAAAAGAGAGATGGGGGAGGATTCAGGTGGGAGGTGGTGGAACAAGGGATAATTTCCCCTGTTCGATTTGGGTTGAGGGTGGGCACTGCCTAATAGGCGGGCCCCAAATTTGGATTGGGCTGGCTGAGCGAGCCGGATCTCACAACAAGCCTTAGCCTGCATACATAGGATTGGCTTTATTGACCAAAGTGAGATCCATCAAGGCATCAACATTATAATTGGCTCTCAAGCTTATGATAACACATATTTTTTATGATGCTTTGTCAAACAATGCTTTGTTGTGCATCACAGGGCTTTATTTTAGCTCCTCCTCTTGAATATAGGGGTGCCCTCTTCTGTTCATTTTGACACAAAGGCAATTGTTATCATGATTTCTCTACTTGGGCCTTTGTATTCTTAGTATTTCCCTATTGAGTGAGCAATTTGCTACTCTGGCTAATTCTAGTGGTCACTCTTTCCATCTGCATCTTCCTTCCTTTACTCGACTACCATATAACCTTTTTTCCTCTCCAGAAATCTGCTTTATTACTCTTTCACTTACAAAGTTCCCCCCACCATAATTAGGGGTGGCAATGGGACAGCTTTGAGTCAGATCAGGTCAGGTCAGGTTGAGACATAGGTATTATGGAAAACCTGTCAACCTGAACCGACTTGTTTCTTAAATGGGTCAGAAATCCAAAATGAAACTTGACCCATCACAGAACCACATGATGTGGCAACATCATGCTTCATGTGGCAGCACTAGCATTAGAAACCTCTGCTGCTTGCAGCTGTCGCTGCCAGGCAGCACCGCTGTCAGCCGCAGCAGCTGCTCCTTGCTGCTGTTGTGGGCGTTGCCACTGGTAGCAGCAGCTACTGTTTGCTGCTGATGCCAGGCAGCAGCTGCAGCACCATTGGCACTTACACCTGGCATCAGCAGCTGCAGCACCATTAGCACTCACACCCATATCTTTATTTATATAAATTAGGACATAGTATATATCCTCTATATAGATGATAGGATCACTCTATGAATAGGTCAATTCTCTTTCTTTGACCTCCCACCATTCACAACATCCCTTGCTTCTCGCTGCAAACGGCTCCTTGGTGGAGGAGCAGAAGTGCTAGTCTGGCAGAATTCACTGCTTACTGCTGCTGCAAGGCCATCAGCAGCTGCAGCATCATCGGCACTCGGTGGCAGAATGCACTGCTTACTGCTGCTGCAAGACAGCACCATCACGGCAGCAGCTGCTGCTGTTGCAGGCACCACCACAGCAGCAGCCGCTGTTGTTGCAGGCACCACCTGTAGCAGCTGCAGCACCACCATGTCTCCACCATCATTGTTGCAGGTGGTAGCCCCGACATCCACAGCACCACACTGTCCAAGTACTCGACTTGAGCTTGCATTTGTGGCTCCACCCACGACCTCCATGTTCATGGCTCAACCACTATTGCACCAACCTAATGCTACCTCCGCCACATCAACATAGTCGTTTGCTAATTGCTCACTGCCGACAAGAGACCACCACCCACTAGCCACCAATCATGAGAGAGAGAAGCGAGGATTTACTGGTTTTGGGGAGGAAGATATAAGAAGGAATAATTGGGAAAGATGATAGGCTGAAGGTTTAGTGAAAATGTGCAACAAATCAATTTTCTAGTAACACAACAATTTTCTAGTTACCCAAATAATCTGATCTGTTCAGTCAAAGCAGGCAATTTACATGTGAAAGCACACCCAAGCGCCTGCCTCAGTTGGGCTCACTAGGCCTAGTTAGGGCACTGGGTCTACCGATCTACTTTATGCGGGAGCGCCAAGGTTGATGCGCGGTATGTTTCTAAAACAATGGATTGCAATGTGAAAGGAGCATGATATTCGCAGTGAATGATTAATTTTGAAAAAAAATCCAATCACTTTGAGAACAAATTTAAGTTTTAATTTATGTTTAATTGGACTAAAACAAAATTGACATGTGGATTAAAACAAAATTGAAATGCAAGTGTCAGTTGGGAATTGGGAAATGAAATGGTAGCTGCCGAGAGTTGAGTGCATGCATGAGAAAAAGCACAAATCCGAACATGGAGAAAAGGAATTAATGCAAGCCATGTTGCAAATTCTCTTTATATTCTTATATTTATATGTACTACAAATATGCATATGTGTCTATGTATCAAGTTATCGGGTTTTCAGATTTGAGTATAGCTATATCCAAATTTGATTCAATAAGAATCCAATCTTTTTTGTGGAACCTACCTACTATCCCATAAGGTTATTAGGGATTTAAATTGGATCCATACTTGAATATTATAAAAAAACTGGGTGGAGATATTGGGTTTTTGGGTATCATTTACACCCTTATCATGAGAGGCGCAATGGAGGGTAAACGAGCAAGGGAAAAGAAGAGAAGGGGCAATATTATTGGGGAGGCAGCATGGGTTATGGGACCAATCTAGGCCAGCCGATGAAGTTCAGATGTTTTGTCGGCCTAAAATTAGAGGTCTAAGATAAGGCCCATAGCTTGCTTTAGTTAGCTTGGCTTATTGTTAAGTTGGCCCATGTTGATTATTAGCCTTTCAGAGAGTAGAGCATGAGCCTAATAAGGGGTTGCTGGTAGCTTCATTGTTGCCAATGGGAGTCCCTTGGTGAAAGAGATGCCAGTGCTGAGGGCCATGGGCCTTTTTATTTGCTGGAACATGTATAGGAGGTGAGGGGCCTTAGGATAGGAGAATTGAGTGGTCGCAGGGCAACCAATAGTCATGGAAGGGGTAGGATGGGGATACGAAGGTTGAGGTGGGAGTGGGGAGCAAAAGGGATTGGATGGATCAAGGACCATTGTATCGGTATCGGGGCCCATATTAGTTGCTTGGAAGTATGGTTTGGTACGGTATCATGCTGTTTCGTGCTAGGCCTGCACCAACATAGTAGGGCTAGGGGGGCAGGGGATAGGGAGAGCAGGAGGATAGCCGGAGGTCGGCAGAGTGATAGGGAGGGGCGAAGGAATGGCTCTTCATTTGAAACAGCGAGGGTAACTTATTTTTTTAAAAATAAAAAGGGCCCCATTCGGGACCCTTGTTTTGAACAAAACGAGGGAACCGAAGGGCAGGGCCCTTCCTCTGCCCCTCTACTCCCCTCCCTTGCCCTCTACCAGCCTCCTTTGGCCTCCCTCTCCCATGCTCTCCCTCCCTCGCTCCCTCCCTCTCCCACCCTCTCCCACCCTCTCCCTCTTTCTCTTTTCCTCTCTCCTATTCTCCCTCTCCTCCACCCTTATCGGTATCTTGAATGGCTGTGTGGAACCATTGCTAGTCCACCCCCTGTACAGCTTGTACGCTCCAAATATGGTGAACCTTGGGATGGATTCATTGGTTTTTGAGTGAAAACCTTCTCAAAGACCATTAGAGAGGCTTGCAAGAAAAGCATCGACTCCCATGGGGGAGATGTTCTTTTGGGCACTTTTTTCCCCTAAAAAGTGATTCCACAGGATTTTAGTTCTCTGATAGGATATTTAACAAATAAAATATTGTGCCAAACATGCAACAGTCGAGAAATCCAATGGGATCACAAAATCTAGTGGGATTTCATCCTATCTGATCTAATGCAAATAAGTTCTATGCCTTGTTTTGTCGCTTGGGGCTTACATTATGGTTGTAGTTAGGAAAAGAGTATTGGTCCTTCAGCAAAGATGACCACTAATTGTACTTTCTGTGGTTAATGGAATTTATGCTTGTTGCTTTATCAAATGAATAGAATACTTTTTCCCTCGAACGAGCTCCTTGAGAGGCATTTGTATTGAGGTTTGCTGTCTTGGTACTGAGCCTCGTACCAGTGCCAACTTGTTATTATATCGGTATAGTGCCGGTTTGGCGTATCGAGTGTTTGTACAACCCTCCTTACTATGTATCAGTACCGAATTAGTATTGTACGGTACAGCATACCTTGATTTGTATCCTGTTTTTAGCCTTTGATATCCTCCCCATGGTATCCATCGCTGCCGTAATCCTATATAAAGCCATCTTGTGGTTTGTGCCCTCTCAAACTTTTCAGGCCATTTAAAGAAACACCATTGTCACACACTCATCATCTAGTCTGCCTTCTGCAAAACAACCATCTTACTCTTAGTAGTCTTGACACTTCTGTCAATACAACTTTGTTTGCTAATCTAACATTGTACTGCCTCATCTTTTTTTTTTTTTTGGATGCCATGACATTGTCTACTTCCTGAAAACAGGTACAAGATCTTTGGCGAACCAAGAACCAAAATTTGGCTAACTTGTGTAAAGAGGCAAAAGAACTAAAGGACATGTTCCTATCATTCAAGATCAGCCATGTCAAAAGGGTAAGAAGAATCTGTCTCTAATGCTTACCATAGTTGAGTTTTGGATATGATGTTCAAATATGAGCAAGATGCTTCTTGCTCAGTACAAGGCAAATGCTTCATTTTTCATCCCTTATGTAACTGTACAAACTTCCATGACATACATGAATACAGTAAACTGTTCAGTTTTGCTTAACTTCATGTGCTAGAATCTGCTGATTTTAAATCAACAGGCTGTCCTTTTCGAAGTCTGTTCTTCGGAGCAATTGTTGCATCCACAAATTTTAGCAAGCATATGGACATTAAAACCTTGCATTCCTAAGTAGGCTGCAGAATAGCAACTTTTTTGTTATTTTTCTATTGTAAGGTATGAAGGCAATCCTTGCCTACTGCACTGATGCATGGTAATACAACCTTGAGAAATAAGTGCTCTGTGTGTGTGTGTGTGTGTGTGTGTGGGTGCGTGTGTGTGTGTGCGCGCGCATGCGCTTTTTTGGAATGGAGGTGAGGGTGCATAGAACCTCCTAGATTATTGTTTATTTTTGTATGAGTCCCTTTCTTTTCACTATTTGCAACTGACACCTTCATTTTCACAATAATTCCCAAATGACTCCCTAGTTAACTGTTTTTTAGTACAGAAGGAATGTTCTTGGAATATTAATAGCATAATGCTTCAAATATAGGAGACAGTTGCCCTGCTTCTTTAAACTCAGAAATACCTTTACTTTTTGAAGTAAGTGTTTATAAAATAGCCACATTAATGAACTATATATGTGAAAGAAAGCCTAAATTTAGTTACCATGTATCTACATAACAGAGGACACCAAGTCCAAGGACTCTAAACAGAAGATGTTCTAGCCATCCAATCTAGCTGTATAATTTGTCGTTGTATTTAAGAGATAAAAGATCAATTACATTGTAAAATTGTGGCATTATGCTACCAACTGTTAATGTACATAATATTTCTCATTTACTAACAGACTGTTGAATGGTGGAGTTATGTGGAGATTTTTGTGATAATTGAGGTGTTTGGCACCAGTTAGGAAAAAGAAAGGGAGTTATACACAAGAGACAATACATAGGGGGCTATATGCAAAAATAACCTGTTCTTTTCTTAGAAAGAACTTGTTATGGTTGTCTTTAGTAATTGACATATCATGGGAGTTCCGATGGTCTTTTAATTTCTCAGGAGAGCATAGTTTTGTTTGTCTTGGTAACTATAGATCTTTTCTAGAAAAAGGAATAAAAGAACTCAGTTAACTATTTGATTATTGGCATTGTTTTGCCTGTTATTTTATGCCCTCTGTACTGACTTCGGCTTTTGTTGATTACTGTTGAAGGAGTTCAATTCCGATGCTGATGCTCAAGCAAATCTAGCTGTTGATCTTCCTAGTAAGCAAGCAAAGTCTAACTATTGTTCAAACTTTTTGAGTCATTTGCAGCTGCATTACAATGTTGTCTGATTTTTCTGCAGTTGGCAAAGTTTGTGAAGAGCCTGGTGAACTTTTTGATCTTCCTGGTAAGGAACCAAAGGCTGTCTATGGTTTGAAATTTTTGAGTCGTGCAACTGCATTACGATGTCTGATTTTTCTGCAGTTGGCAAAGCCTGTGAAGAGCCTGACGAAGCTTCCTAATTCTGATTCTCGAGGCGGCTCTTTCCATTTTGGTGTGTTCTTTTTGGGACTAAACATCAAAGATGCTGAAGCCCGAGTATCTGCTTCACTGGTGGCACTGCCGAAAAAAGAACAGATTCGTCTGCATTCTTACCTCTATTTATGGGGAATAAATACAGGCTTATGTACAGCTGCTTCAACTGTTACCATTTGTTCTTTTTCTTAATCCTTTTCCTCCTAATGCCATTAACATCTTGTGCTAATTTCATGGCGAAGAAGGCAAAACAAATGCCCCGTAAGCTGGGAAGTAAAATGAATACAGTGGTTTAGCAAATATACATTATTTATTTATTAGAGGTTCTGTAATACTGAGTTAGCACTTTGAAGCAACATGATTTCTTCTAGTTGAAAACAGCAGTTCCAATGTCAGAGATGTATAATACTGGTAATCTGGTCTAACTATGTCGAGCTTTTTTTTTTTCCAATATTTTGTCATGTATTTTTATGTGGTTCACATAAAACTTGAGTGGAATTGATTTAGTTTGCCGATTTTTAGTCCTTAATAATATTTGGTGGCCTCCAAGTATTCATGTGTGAAGGATGCAAAGAGAGACTGGAAATGTATAATACTGAAGCTCTCGGGTGAGGAGCTGCAAAGCCACTGATAAACTTCGTCTGCAATATCACATTAAATGGACTCACACTTCTCTAAAAATTGTTGAGAGATTGTGGATGTACATATTGGAAGTTGTTAGCAGGGTGCTTGATAGTTTTTCTGTATGGATTAGTAACCAGTACTCTCCTGTGACCGTGACAATGACTCAAGATTTGCTGTCCTTGGCTGGTACGGTTTCTTGCAGCTTCATGAAAAAAATTGTCTTTTGGAATTATGAAGAGCTTCACATCCCCCGTTAAGCTATTACCATTCCATTTGACAGTGGTCGCATGCATTGTCTGCTTGTTGTCTACATGATGCCAAAAACTGGTGCAATTGCTCTGGAACTAGATGGTCGACGCTAGGCTTTGCGCAAAGTACGGTAGGCTTCTGCTGAAGTAATTTACTGCAAAAATCATTAGTTATAATCTTTAAAAATTATATCAATAATTATTCGTCATTTTCTTTCACTCTCCATTTCAGGTTTTTAGTAGCCGAACACAGTTGCCCAAATTCATGACGTTTCCACGGTTAACCATGGTCTGAATGTTAAGTGCAGTCCATTTCAAAGCAGGAGACAATATTTGGTGGTATCAATGTCAGCCTTTAGTTAAGTTTTTTTTTTTTTTGGTTATTAGAGGGGGCTCCGAAGGCCCAAAAGAGAGAAGGCAGGAAAGAAGCTAGGCTCTAGGGAAGCTGATGCGGCCACATCAGCCAACACCAGCGATCGAGCAATAGAGGGCAGCAAAGAAATAGAGGAAAAGGAGGCAGCCACATGGGATAAGGCAAGAGCATCCGTTGATTGATTTACTTCTGGGAAAGCATGTAAGATTTGCTTCTCGAAAAGCATGCGAGACCGAGATTTGAGGCGAAGCAAAGGGAGAATACCAGAGCATCAAAAGGAGGAGAGATTGTTGCGAATCCAAGTGATCACCGTTAGGGAGTCTCTTTGGAGCGACATACATGTGAATCCCATTTGGCACATAGCCGCCATTAATCCCTCCCAAGCCGCATGAGGTTCAGCCTTAGAAACCAAGGAAGCATGGGAGCAGCTCGAAGCCACTTGAAGGAGAGTACCGTAGTGGTTTTATGGCAATAAAACGGAACTCCTTTTTTGACTCTAACAATAATTTTTTTACTGATTCATACTTTTTGATGTATTTGTTAAAAATGACGATGCCTTGCAGCACTTTCTCTCAATGTTGACTCTATGATTATGATATCAAAATTTCTTCGCACATCCAACTTATTCAGAAACATCAAGTTATTGGTTGTGACAATTATGAGCATGACTATTATCTACACACTAGTAAAATTAAAAACAAAAATTTGGTTATATTCGTATGCCCCACTTGGAGAGCCTCAAATATCTGTATGTAGTTGGCTTTTTTTGAATATGGAATCAACTTCCCATACATAGAATCTTCTGACTGTTCAAATTTTAGAGTAGCTTTAAAATTAATTGATATATCAAAAATATTAGCAAATACCAAGGCATAATAAGAATCATCTCTATCAAACATATTTTTTGGTTACTTGATATTTGAAATTGCTTCAAAATTAGTCAGCTCTTCATGCTCATGGTTGGCTAAATCTCCACATGAAATATTTAAATCTTTGTTAGCTTCAACATAGGACCCTTTCATATGATTTGATTCCTTAAAATGAATCTTTATAATTGGATCAATTATAGCATCATCTGACCCTTCCTGAGCAATTTCAGAATCAACTGATTCTTAGAACATGATCTCTTTTGAACTTAATACAGTAATCATTTAATCAAGCTTCTCTTGCTCAAGATTTTTTTCTATACTTGATTCATCCTCAAACTGATCCACTTTGTCATGCTCTGAGTATTACGAAGTTGATCTAATTTCTAGTTGATCAAGCTCTCCTTATTTCAAATCTTCATCTTTAAATCAATTTTATTTTTTTTTAGATCTTTGAGAAAGTCTGGAACCAGAATCCGCTCTTCAAAAAATTTTTATTTATGATTTTTTATATTGCCAAAATTTGAGTAGACACCTGCAAGAATATTTTGTACTTTCTTTGACTCTTTTACATCCTGAATATAGAGAATTTTTTTTTTGTCAACTAAGATTTGAAAAATTCATATTACTATTTGAGATTTTAAATTCTACTTTCTTCTCGCAATCTCATTTGTTGGTAATTGTCTCTAACTCATCTAAAATATTTTATAAATTTTGATCTGTCAAATAAGATTTACAAGAGCCTTTCAATATGCATAACAGGTGTTGTTAAACAGTCTTATTGATATTGGTAAGATGAGGTATCTCATAACTAAATCCATTGATAGAGATAGTAATAGTGTCGGCTATGATGATTCACCATTTGAATCATCAAATAAGAATCCATACGTTTGCACCATTGCATAATGAGTTACTGAAAGCTCTTCAACTACGTTGAGCTATAAACACTAGAACCACTAACAATAAAGTCGCAACTCCGAAAAAAAACTATACTCCAGATAGATCTGATTGAAGCCACAAACTGCTTGACCACTTTTCAAGTTTATGGCTTTAACACCGTATAGAGTCACAAACACATGGGCTATCAATCTCAAGATCTTAGCTATGGTACTATAGAGAACGGCACACTATACAATGTAGATCGACCGTGTCGGTTCAAGATCTCAAACAAACATCAAATAAAAAAATATTTATAAAAAATCATAAGAAAATAAAAATTATAAAAAAATTAGAAGAGAAAAATAAAATTATTCAAAAGAGAATAAAGATTCAAATCTCACAAGGTATACAATATGAAACCTCACATGGCATACGAACACTATGTTTTTAATGCATGGGCTTGTGGGTGTACAACACAAAACCCCACCATTCTTTTGTGCTTGAGCTGCATTTTTCCCATGCTGTGAGCCTCTGATAAATCCTGCATATATAAGCCACCAATATATCATGTCAAGGAAATCTTTTTGCTAAACAATTGCTACTTCAACGACCTGCCATCAATCAACAAGAAGTGTAAGTTATCAAAAAAAAAAAAAAATCAACAAGGAGGGTACTGAGGCTGCACCGGAAATTACCTGCCATCTACGATACATCTAAAAAAAAAAAAAAGATCTGTAGGGAAAGAGCAACGCCAACACCTGCACCAAGATACGGGGAGTTGGTGGTGGCGGACAGAGAAGTGAGCACAGACAGCTTTGAGCATGGACTCCCCCCATGCAAGAAAAACACTATATGTGCTCACTCTCTTCTGTCAGCCTCCATTCCCACACACCACAACCCATCACAAAACTTTCTCTTAGCTCCAAGCATATGACTTGATCACAAATAGAGAGAGAGAGAGAGAGAGAGAGAGAGAGAGAGAGAGTTTGTGTGTGAAGAAAAGGTAAGGGCTGCAAGGATTATATAAGAGGATATAGGCAGTGTGTTGTTGCACCTCAATTGAATGGAATCAATAGGCAGCTACATCCATTGGTCTCTCCCATTTAAAATAACCATCTCCCATTTATTCCCATCCTTCTACATATACCACCTATCAATGCCAATAGTGAATTCTAAATCCCAAACTACTGCCCACCTCTCCCCTGACCAATCATCACCCATGCATTCATTCACCTAACCTACCTAATATATCATGGTATCATGCGAGGGAGAATGGTCTTGACAACGGCCTCCACTGCGTCATCTAGGTGTGATAATAGGATGCTTAGGAGATCATCCGTGCATGTATTGCTTTATATTGAGTATCGTGGCATTTTATATGTTGAATTATTTGGAGAGAGGAGACGGCAATGAAAAGAATTGGAGGAAGAAACTTTAAAAAGGGAAGGATCTCTAACTTATTCGGTGCTTCGATATACTGCGGCATAAAAGTGGACTAAAGGATATCTCCTTTACATTAAATAGTATTCGAGCAAGCAAAGAGGAAATTCTTTGGAAAAGATAACCATGAAAGAATAACCATAAGCGAGAAGAACATTACTTCTTACCTAATCATGATGCCTTTATTCTTCTTTTCTCCTTTTTTTTGTAGCTGCAACGTTGGACATATGGAAGAGAGAAAAAGTGCTGGTGGGAAATTTTTTGGGACAAGGGGAACATAGTTACTAGTTTGTGGAACAAAAATCATATGGCACTATGCGCTTTCTTTTTTTTTTTACATGTTAAAGAAAAAATCTAGAAGTCAAATATAGATATTAGATTTCTTCTACTAACAGTGTCCGTTAGTTTCATAACTGAAATAATGAAAAAAATAAAATAAAATGCATACCTAAAAGAGATCCTTCGTAACTGTCCATATCCTTTTTCTTCTTATCAAGTTTCTCCATCCATTATCTTCCTCATCAAGCTATTTCTTCCATTCATAAACTCTTCTTCTCTGGTTTCTTTCTCCTCTTCCAAAATCCATACATCATCTCTCCTATCCATGAGATCTTTCTTGAGTCTTTTTCTCCTCTTCTAAATTTCTCTTCTTTTCTAAGATCTTTACATTTAAAAATTCATGAAAACTATATATCGTTTTACCTAAAAATTTATATTAGGATATTGGATGGTATATTATTTTACCTAGAGATGTGAATTGAGATGTTAGATGAATATTTTTCTAAATATATATCAACTGACTATATACATGTATTGGTGGATATTAAGTTTGATAATTATATATCAATTTATCTATAGGTGTGTATTGGGTCATTATTATGTGTATCAAAAAAGCTTATAATATGTATCAATAAACCATCTAGTATATATACTATGTACTAGTGAATATTAAGTTCAATAAACTATGTATCAATTTAGCTGTATATGGGTATTGCAGTTAAGGGCTCATAGTTAACGTGAGGTATTGTCCGCTTTGGCCTACGGTCTGTAGGCTGTATAAGCTGTTTTGGACCTCTTGATTTTGTCCTTTAAAAGGTGTCTTACATGAAAAAGATGGTCTCCTCCTATATAAGTCAGAAGTCCTTTTGACTCCAACCAATATGAGACTAATGATATCCTTTCTTCTACACTACAACATAGCATCCCAAGTCAAGGAAGAATCTATGTACTCCACAGACCGTATCTATATACTCCTATAGAGTGGTGTTTAGGCGAAAGGAGCCCCATAGTCCATTGAGGGTGATGCCCTTCTTTTAGCGTCAATATGTTACTGCAAGGCTCCGGAGGTGAGGTCGGTGTTGAACTGAGCTGGAGATTTAAAGGTTGTGCCGATATGGATCATGAACAAAACTGACAAAAAAAGTCCTAAAATCATGGGATGCCCTCCGATTTAGGATCCTCCGATACTTAAGTCAGCCGGAGTCTTGATAATAGGTGATGAAAATAGAGAAGTAGAAAGCAAGAAATGAGAGTTTGAGAGTAGAGAGAAGTGAAGAGAACTCTGATTTTTCAGTGAAAAACTTAGTAGAGTTTTATCTTTGTAAATTCAGACTTACCTTTCGGAGGTAGCTGCCCACATGGCAAATAAACCGGAATACAACTGAAAGACAGTTACGATTGAGCTGGATGATAGCTATTAGATAATCGTTTGTAGATATGGTGGCACGTCGGTAATAGACTGATGTGAAATAGCTGACATCAGTAACTATCTAGACTGGGCGTTATGCCTTTGGTGTCAATAATCAAGTAGGCCAACAATTGAAGTAAGATGATGGAGATCGAAAACAAATCGAGGTGAGCATCAAGCTTGTAAGTAATTTTGGATTAAGCTGATTAGCAGATAATACTAAAGAGGCAAGTTGGTCTTGGGCTGATGTAATCTGAGAAAATATTTATCTCAGATAATAACCTGCTGCCACATATCCAAATAATAATGAGGTCGGATAATATACACCAACAAGATGAAAGCTAGGTATTGGGAGATCAATTCTCTTTATTTTATTTTATTTTTCTCAGGATCTTGACATGCCATTTGCTGTTTCTGTGTTGGCTTCTTGGTAAAAGGTGAAGCAATGAGAAACCTATTTTTATCTGTAATTTATTTTTGGCATCTAAAAGTAAATTAATCCTATCCTGGCTTAAAACTTTCAATACCTTCCAAGGGTACAACGAGCATGGTGTTTACAACTTCCTGCTGATAAAGCTCATATAATTTTTATCTAATAAAACAAAACTTTTGCTCAGATTTACACTCAAGTGGAGAGGTGAAACTTACATATAATTCTTACACCTTTTTAGAAAATTCCTAGCCAAGTTAGGAAAGGTTTATATATAAAAATCCAAAAAGAGATCCAAAAAAAAAAAGTTGAAGTCAGCCTATGCTTTTCTCATAATTTCAATCGTGCACACAAACTAGAACAAAAATCATATAAGAGGGCTTCATAGTTTGCCGTGTTTCTCTTAATACCAATATTAAAGAATAAGTCTAAGAGTCAAAGACTTTTTCTACTAATGAAATTATTAGTCCCATGATTAAGATATTCTCTTTCTTCCTCATTTTCAACATATATCTTTTAGCAATATATACTATATGACCATATGATATACACTAAATATATAATCAGGTGGTATGTACTATAAGTTTTTTTTATACATACCCAACAACGACCCAATACATATTGTTATGGTATAGAAGAAAGGACATCATTAGTCTCACATTAGTTGGAGTCAAGGAGGACTCTGGCTTATATAGGAGGGGACTATTCTTTTCACATGAGGTGCCTTTTAAGAGACAAAATTGTGAGACCCAAAACGGCCCATACAGCCCTCAAGCTATGGACCATAGGCCAAAACGGATAATATCTCACGTGCTGAATCATGAGCCATTGACTGCAATATTGGCGCTAGAGGAAGGGCATTTTAAAATTTTTTGATGAAAAATGGTGAACAGAAAAGCACCAAATCATTCCTCTACTTGCCTCATCTTCTCCTGAAGAGGCTCAGGGGGTCACCTAACCGCCAGTTGCTATTGATCCTTAGCAATTTAGTCTACTAGTTCAGCAAGTTCAAGCTCTCATGCTAAGGTACAACAGCTTCAGCATACTACTGAACAACAGCAATGAGAAGCAACTCCTCAAGTGGTTCAATTCCATCACTCCTAGCAACAAATTCCACAAAATCCTCCTTATAATCATGCTCTGGATCTCATAGATCAATCTTAGGGGGCAGAATCATCTGCTCTAAGTAGAAATATGAGTATTGAAGAAGGTCTTGGGCAAAAGATTCAAGATCTTAAAAAGAAACTGATGAAAATTCAGATTGAAAGCTCACAGGATGGAAGGGATTTCAGCCTTTGATCTCCCTTTTCTCAGCAGATTCTTGATGAACTGATTTCTTTTCAGTTCAAGATGCCTGCTATGGAGTCATTTGACGGCTCCACTGATCTTTTTGACCATCTGAAAGATTTTAGAGCCATTATGAGGCTGCAAGGGGCGTCTGATATTCTACTCTGTATCACCTTCCTAATCACCCTCAAAAAGTCTGCAAGAATTTGGTTCTCTGGCTTTCAACCAGGATCTATCTTTTCTTTTGAACAGTTAGCCAAGCTGTTCGTTACCTACTTTGGAAATAATAGAGTTTACCTAAAAAATACTAACAATTTTTTTACTACGAAGCAGTAGAAAGGTGAATCCCTACAAGATTATGCTGCACGCTTCAATGTAGCTATTCTAAAAGTCAAGAACTTCAATGAGTCTATTGCTATGGTAGCTCTAAAGTAAGGACTTAAAAGCAACCGTCTGATCTTCTTTCTCAACAAAAACTATCTAGATAACTATAAGCAAATGCTTGTCTGGGTACGGAAGTATGCTCAGACTGAAGAAGAAGAAAGCATACTTCGTCAGGCAAGAAAAGAAGAAGGTGGGAAAAAGCAACCTCAAAAAGAAGATCGTAGAAATCAACAAAAGAATACTGATTGACTTCGAAAAAATCTAAGGTTCGGAAGCCCACATCGGTGATTTGATTCTTATACTTCTTTATCTGCCTCTCAAGCTCAAATACTGATGGAGATCTAGGATCAAGAGTATCTTCACTGACCTAACCTTATGAGAGCCTCATCAGCAAAAAGAGATAAAAAGTAGTGTCACTACCATCGAGATCACAGCCATGACATTAAGGAGTATTATCAATTAAAAGTTGAAATTGAGACACAAATACACCAAGATCAACTTAGCAAACATATCAGAGATCGGGATAATCAAGCTACTGACCCATGGCTAATCAAGCCAGACAATGAAAATAACTTCAACAGACCTACAACTGGAGTTATCAACATAATTTCAAACTTTGGTGAAACTGAAGAGGCAGCTGGAGTGGCTGGGAGCTCTCCAAAATGTTAGTGCATAGACAATACTATTTTTTTCTGATAATGATGTCAAAAGAGTTCAAACTCCTCATAATGATGCTGTTGTCGTTTCCATGACAATAACAAAATATGATGTAAAAAGAATATTAATGGATAATGAAAGTTCTGCTGACGTATTGTTCTATGATATATTTCAAAAAATAAATTTGGCAGATCAGTTGAAGCAGGTCGGCACCCCTTTGATCGACTTTTCTGAGAATTTTGTAACAGTAGAAGGAGAAATTACTTTTCCAGTCACTGCAGGCACAGAACCCCAATAGTCAATAGTAAGACTTATCTTTTTAGTTGTTAAAGTGCCATCAGCTTACAATGCAATTCTTAGCTGACCTAGGCTCAATGCCTTCAAAACTGTAGTTTCCACCTATCACCTATTAGTTTGATTCCCTACTAAATATAGAGTCAGAGAAATATGAGGAGATCAAATGCTCGCTGAATAATGTTTCTTGATAGCAATAAAAATGAAGACGCCTGTGGAAGCCTCACCAATCAAAATACCCAATCAAAAAAATAAAGCTAACATTGAGAGAAACCAAGGAGAATCAACTGAGAAGCTTGTCATTGTTCCTTTGGGTGATGATCCAGAGAAAACAGTTCAGATCAGATCTTTACTAGAGCCCGACTTAAGGGAGAAACTGATATCTTTTCTTCAAAGAGATGTCGATGTCTTTGCTTGATCAACATCTGACATGCTTGGAATCTCAGCCAATGTTATCATGCACAAAGTCAATGTTGATCCAAAGAATAAACTAGTGCAACAAAAGAAAATAAGCTTTACTTCAGAAAAATAGAAAGCAATAGATGAGAAAGTTGATAAATTACTGAAGACCAAATTTATCAGAGAAGCACAGTACCTGAAGTGGATTGCAAATATTATCATGATAAAGAAAGCCAATGAAAAGTGGAGGATCTGAATTAATTACACCGACCTCAACAAAGCTTGTCTAAAAGATAGTTTTTCTGTTTCAAAGATTGATCAGCTTGTTGATGTAACTTCAGAACATAAATTATTGAGTTCCATGGATGCTTTTTCTGGATACAATCAGATCAGAATGGTGCCTAAGGATGAAGAAAATACAGCCTTTGTTATCGAGAGAGATTTATATTATTATAAAATGATGCCTTTTGGTCTTAAAAATATAGGTGCCACATATCAACGCCTGATGAATAAGATCTTTAAGCAATAAATTAACCATAATATGGAGATCTATGTTGATAATATGTTGGTGAAAAGCATTGAATTAGATCGGCACATTATCGATTTGGAGGAAGCCTTTGGTGAACTTCGTAAGTATCAAATAAAGTTCAACCCCAACAAATATACTTTTGGAGTGACTTTAATTTTTTTTTTTGATTTTCTTGTAACTCAAAGAGAAATCGAAGTCAATTCTGAAAAAATCTGAGCTCTACTCGAAATGAAGCATCCGAGCTCCATTAAAGAAGTTTAGCAGCTCACTGGGCGAGTGGCTTCTCTTAGCAGATTTATCTTCAGATCAACTAAAAAATATCTTTCTTCAAAATTCTCAGGCATATTAAAGACTTCATGTAGTCGGATGAATGCTAAACTACTTTCGATGACCTCAAGAAATATCTTAGATCTACTTCATTATTATCAAAGCCGGTAGAAGGTGAGGAGTTATTCATATATTTATCTATTTCAGCTAATGCTGTTAATTCAGTTTTGGTTCAAAGTGATGTAGGAACACAAAAATTAATTTATTACACAAGCAAACTACTTAGAGATGCTGAAACTCGATATTCTAAAATTGAGAAAATAATCTATGCTCTCATTATATCGGAAAGAAGGCTCCAATCTTATTTTCAAGCTCATTCTGTCATAGTTTTGACTGATCAACCTTTGAAGTCAGTTTTTCAGTGGCTTGATACTTCAGATCGGATTGCTAAATGGGCTATTGAATTCAGTGAGTTTGACATTCATTATCGCCCTTGGTGTTCATTAAAAACTCAATTGCTAGCTGATTTTATTATTGAATGTTCTATTTCTGATGAAGAACTAGTTTTGAAAAACTTAAAAAATGTTAATATGCATTCTTATTGGATATTACATATTGATGAAGCCTCTAATTTTGAAAGAAGTAGAGCTGGTCTAATTTTAGTAAGCCTAAAAGGCGTTGTCACTGAACATGTTCTGATATTCAATTTTGATACCTCAAATAACAGAGCAAAATATAAGGCATTGATTGTCAGACTTGAGATGGCTAAAGAACTCAATATTAAGAGGCTTAAAATCTTCACTGATTCTCAACTTATCCTCAACCAGATACGAGATCAATTTGAAGCTAAAGATTCCACTTTATCTCAATATTTACATAATGTGAAAGAATTGGCAAAAAGCTTCGAAGATCTAGAGTCATGCAGATATCCAGATCGAAAAATGCCCGAACTGATGCTCTGTCCCATTTAGCCACATCGAATTTTTTTGAGCTCAATTCAAATATTTTTATTGATATTCTTGAAAAGATCAATATTGAGGCCTTACTTGTTGCCTAAATTGATCATGAGCCAAGCTGGATTGATCCATTGATGGATTACCTCATCAAAGAGGTTTTGCTGACTAATCCAGTTGAACCAAGAAGAATCAAATGATAGGCCCTATGGTATGTCATTCTAGATAACCAATTGTATAAGAGGTCATATCCCTCTCTCCTGCTTCGGTGCTTAAGACCATCAGAAGTTGATTATGCTCTTCGAGAAGTTCATGAAGAAATATACGGCAATCCCTTGGGGAGCAGATCTTTGGCTTATAAAATAATCAGACAAAGTTACTTTTGGCCTACCATTCAAAAAGATTCTATCGATCTTATCAACAAGTGTGATCAGTATCAAAGGTATGCCAATATTCAATATCAGCCTACATCTGAGCTCATTTCTATTATAGCACCCTGGCCTTTTGCTATATAGAGAATGGATACTCTAGGACCTTTCCCAATGGCTATAGGATAGAGAAAATTCTTGGTGGTAGCCATTGATTATTTCACTAAGTGGGTATAAACTGAGCCCCTAGGATAAATCATTGAGAAAAAGATGAGGAATTTTATATGAAAATTGATTATCTGTCATTTCGGTTTGCGTCAAGTGATTATCACTAATAATGGGCAGCAATTTGATAATCAAAAGTTCAAAAAATTTTGTTCTGAGCCTCACTTTGATCACAGATTTACTTTGGTTGGACATCCACAGTCTAATGGAGAAGTCGAAGTTACTAACAAAATTATTCTTGAAGGTTTAAAAATAAAGCTCACTGAAGCTAAAGGACTCTGGACAGAAGAGCTTTACAATATTCTCTAGGCATATAGAACTACACCTCCGATACCAATTAGGGAAACACCTTTCAAACTTACTTTTGAAATAGAGGCAGTAATACCTATAAAGATCGGTCTACCTATGATCAGAACAAAAATTTTTCATATTAAAAGTAATTCAAATTGGTTAAGAAATGATTTTGATTTACTTAATGAAATCCAAGAGAAAGTTTTGATTTGCATGGCAGCTTATAAACAAAGAGTGGCCAAATATTATAACTTTTGAGTGAAACCCAAAATTTTCTATAAAGGTGATCTGGTTCTCTGACGAGCTGAAGTCTCAAAGCCAACGGAATAAGAAAAACTTGCTCCGAACTAAGAAGGACCATATCGGATTACCAAAGTAATTCATTCAGGGGCTTACCGAATTGAAAACCTAGATGGTATAAATATCTCAAGAGCATGAAATACTGAAAATCTCAGAATATACTATCAATAAAATTTTTTCAATAAAGCTTACAAATTTTGTCCCAATGGAGATAAAGTTCTAGCAAAAGTTTTATTAAAGAATCTTTCTTCATTCAAACTAGATCGATGAAAATTGATCAAACGAGGATGATTATAAGAAAAAAATCAAGGTGTCCAAACGAGATTGGAAAAAGCCACATTAAGGCCATAAGAATTTCGATCAAATCAGGACAATCCGATGTGAGACACCTTATCTTTGGATTGGACCTCACCAAAGAATATGAGGCATCCGATCTTCAGATTGGATCTCACCAAAGAATGTGAGACACCCGATCTCTAAATTAGACCTCACCAAAGAATGCGAGACATCCGATCTTTGGATTGTATCTCGTCAAAGAATGTGAGACACCTGATTTTCAGATTGGACTCATTAGATAATTTGGAATCTTCGATCTCCGGATCAGACCTTATTGAGAAATATGAAGAATTGAGCTAAATCCTATAGAAAGAGCACCTAGATCTATAACTGGATTTCTCTAATGATGACTACAGGAAGGCAACACAAATTACAAATCTACAAATGACAAAATTTGATCTACTGCATTGACTTCGATTAAAGGTATTTGTGAAATCTTTACATTAAATTATTAGAGATTGATTTATCTCCAATTACATGATCTGATTCAATTCAGTTCAATGATGAAGATTACTTCTTAAAGTTAATCATATTAGTTTATCTTATTTTTTTGAGCTGAGAATAGTCATTTGACCTATTTGATTAATCGATCTTAAATTATGTATACTTGTTATCATCTAATGGACGTCAGAAAATAAATAATGTGCATATTTCAAAATAAGTAAAACTCAGATCGAATTATCTAAGATTGAGAAGAAAAAATAAATATATTTAAAAAAGTTCTATTTCATTGATATAAAAAGAACAACTACAAAAGTCCACATCGAGCTGATATAAAAGTAAAAAATAAAAGAAAAATTGAATTCAGACTTTAGCCTGAGAATCTTTCGCTGGAGAAGCTGCTGGAGGAGCCGAACTGGACTCTTCCTTAACCTTTTCCTTTGAAGGAGCTTCGGTGATGATGACCTCAGCCACGCTAGCCAGGACTTTGATCGGAGGTATCTCAATGGAAGGTGTTAAAGGGAGTTGGGTGGTTGTAACTTCAGAGGTTATCTTAGCCACTGCTTCCATTGCTGCCTCTACAGTGATCTTGCTGAGATCAAAGTTGGAAAACTGCTTAATGATCAAGCATCGGCAGCTCTTAAAGCCATAGTCAAAGGCCCCCTCTAATGCTTCAGTCACCTCATCCTGGAAAGCTTCAAAGTGCTTATACTCCTTAATAAGATGGGATATCCGCTCTTGGTCCCTATCAAGCTGATATCGATATGCGATCAAGGCTTCATCCCACTTTTCAATGGTGTCTTCAGCCTCCTTCAGCTTACCCTCTAGCTCGAAGATCCTCTTGACATTCTTCTATAGTTGATCATCTTTTTCAATCAGCTGATTATCTTTTTCATTGAGCTAATGTTGGGTGTCCATCAATTGTTTATTTTTCACCTTTATTGTGCCCATCTTCTCCTAGAGCTGCTTCTTCAGCCCCTCTGCTATCTTCTTCTCCTTGATAGCCTTCTTCTCTGCTGCCTTCTTGGCCTCTTCAGTCACCTTCTTAGCCTCCTTCTTGGCCTTAAGACTTCCCTCCATGACTTTTTTATTCTTATAGAACCATGCCATGTGCTCATGCAACAACATAAAGTACATGGCAGACTGCAAAAATAATGGAAAGAAAAAAATAATTAGATCGGCAAATGCCAATGTGAAAAGAAAAGAGAGAAGATCAGAAAAAAATATGGTTAGATCGATAAAAAATTGATGTAAAAAAAGAAGAAAAGAAGAAAAGAAGAAGAAAAAGAAGAAGAAAGAAAAGAAGAAGAAAAAGAGAAGTAAATACTTATGTCCATAATGCTGGTGTACCCGTAGTTTGTCGGCTGATCTATAGAGAGATCCCTCCTCCAGGAGTCGAGATCTCTTTGGGCATCATTTTGCCGAAAAGATCTTAAGCTAGCCTTGGTGTCTCTGGAAGTGACACCTTCTCCAAATCGATTGTTTCTGTCGAAGTGGATGGGGATTGTCTGATGGCCTCGGACATTGATCGATCGATCGGGTTGCCTTGGCCAATGTCTAAGGAGGCACTGGAGAAGACCCTTTCTATTATGGACCCTTGGGAGGTGGTGGTCGGGCCACCTCGATGGTTGGATGAGCTGGTTTTGATATGACAGCTTGTTGTCTATGACCAAGGCCTCGAATGATGATCGAGGGGCAACAGACCTTGAAGGAGCGGTCTCTTTGGCCTTCTTAGGTACAGGATCTGCGGCAGGCTGATCAGCTTGAGTTTTTCTCTTCTTGGCCTCTGCCAACCTCTGCATGTTGAACTTCATCATCTTTATTACACAAAAGCAGAAGAAGTCGATAAATGAAGGTTGTTGGCGCAAAAATCCGCCCGCGCCGGAGAAGCTGGAGTCGAGGGAGTCGCGGTCGCCGTCGGGACCTGCAAAAGAAGTCTCAACCAGAGGTGGGGTTGCTCCAACAAGACCCTCCGACGCTCAAGTCAATTCTCTGCCTCAACAAGAATGGAGTGCTCGAACGGTAATTTCAGCAGAGTTTTGATATAGTAAATGGAGCTTATAGAGTAACGTATCTGAGGTCCCCCTTTTTATAGGCGGAGGGCACAACAGACTGATAGCGACGTTCATAACCGTCTGGTAGTGGGCTGTCCACAGTCAGGAGGAATTTGTTGCGAGGAGTAGTGGAGTGGACCCATGGCCCTCATTGTAGCACTCCACGTGGAGTCTGCCGCAGGGAGTGGAGCGGCGTCCGTTGTCGCGACTTGCCAGAAGATGGAAGAATCGTGCAGTATCCGTTGCAAGAGGTGGAGCAGGATCGTGGGCATCATAGCGGTCTGCCAGGGAATAATGGAGCCGTGCGGAATCCGTCGCAGGAAGTGGAGCAGGATCGTGGCTGTTGCTGTGTCGTGCCAGGGAGTGCAGACCTGTCGGTTGAAGTTCGGCTGGAGTGTCTAGTGGTTAGTTATCCACTTGAGAGGAGCCTGAAGTCCGACCCAAGTAAGAGTCCGGACGAAGTCTTCCTTTAGCCGAGGTCGGGGACGAGGCTTGGCTCCCGTAGGGGTCCGGGCGGAGTTTTCCTGCAATCAAAGTCAGGGGCGAAGTCCGGCTCCCGTAGGAGTCCGGACGGAGCTTGCCAGCGGTCGAAGTCGGCGACAGAGCCCGGCTCCCGTAGGAGCCCGGGCGGAGCCTTCCTGGCAGTCGGAGTTGTGGGCGGAGTCCAACTCCCGTAGGAGTCCGGGCGGCGCTTACCTGCAATCAAAGTCGGGGGCGAAGTCTGGCTCCTGTAGGAGTCCGGACAGAGCTTACCAGCGGTCGGAGTTGGTGACAGAGCCCGATTTCTGTAGGAGTCCGGGCGGAGCCTTCCTTGCAGTCAGAGTTGTGGGCGGAGTCCGGCTCCCGTAGGAGTCCGGGCGGAGTTTGTCTGCAGCCGGAGTCGGGGACGAGGCCCGGCTCCTGTAGGGGTCCAGGCGGCTTTCACCAGAAGTTGGAATTGTGGATGGAGCTCGGCTCCCGTAGGAGTCTGGGCAGAGTCCGCTTGCAGTAGGAGTTGGGGACGAGGCCCGGCTCCTGTAGGGGTCCGAGCGGCGCTCACCAGAAGTTGGAGTTGTGGACGGAGTCCGGCTCCCGTAGGAGTCCGGGCGGAGTCCGCTTGCAGTCGGAGTTGGGGATGAGGCCCGGCTCCCGTAGGGGTCCGGGCGGCGTTTTCCTGCAATCAAAGTCAAGGGTGAAGTCCGACTCCCGTAGGAGTCCGGACAGAGCTCACCAGCGGCCGAAGTTGGTGATAGAGCCCGGCTCCCGTAGGAGTCCGGGCGGAGCCTTCCTTGCGGTCGGAGTTGTGGGCGGAGTCCGGCTCCCGTAGGAGTCCGGGCGGAGTTTTCCTACGGTCGAAATCGGGGGCGAAGTCCGGCTCCCGTAGGAGTCCGGAGGAGCTTACCAGCGGTCAGAGTTGGTGACAGAGCCCAGCTCCCGTAGGAGTCCGGACGGAGCCTTCCTTGCAGTCGGAGTTGTGGGCGGAGTCTGGCTCCCGTAGGAGTCCGGGTAGAGTTTGTCTGCAGCCGGAGTCGGGGACGAGGCCGGCTCCTGTAGGGGTCCGGGTGGCGCTCACCAGAAGTTGGAATGTGGATGGAGCCCGGCTCCAGTAGGAGTCCGGACGGAGTCCACTTGCAGTCGCAGTTGGGGATGAGGCCCGGCTCCTGTAGGGGTCCGGGCGGTGCTCACCAGAAGTTGGAGTTGTGGACGGAGCCCGGCTCCCGTAGGAGTCCGAGCGGAGTCCGCTTGCAGTCGGAGTTGGGGATGAGGCCCGGCTCCCGTAGGGGTCCGGGCGGCGTTTTCCTGCAATCAAAGTCAAGGGTGAAGTCCGGCTCCCGTAGGAGTCCGGACGGAGCTCACCAGTGGCCGAAGTTGGTGACAGAGCCCGGCTCCGTAGGAGTCTGGGCGGAGCCTTCCTTGCGGTCGGAGTTGTGGGCGGAGTCCGGCTCCCGTAGGAGTCCGGGCGGAGTTTTCCTACGGTCGAAGTCGGAGGTGAAGTCCGACTCCCGTAGGAGTCCGGACGGAGCTTACTAGCGGTCGGAGTTGGTGACAGAGCCCGGCTGCCGTAGGAGTCCGGGCGGAGCCTTCCTTGCAGTCGGAGTTGTGGGTGGAGTCTGGCTCCCGTAGGAGTCCGGGCGGAGTTTGTCTGCAGCCGAAGTCAGGGACGAGGCCCGGCTCCTGTAGGGGTCCGGGCGGCGCTCACCAGAAGTTGAAATTGTGGACGGAGCCCGGCTCCCGTAGGAGTCCGGGCGGAGTCCGCTTGTAGTCAGAGTTGGGGACGAGGCCCGGCTCCTGTAGGGGTCCGGGCGGCGTTTTCCTGCAATCAAAGTCAAGGGTGAAGTCCGGCTCCCGTAGGAGTCCGGACGGAGCTCACCAGCGGCCGAAGTTGGTGACAGAGCCCGGCTCCCGTAGGAGTCCGGGCGGAGCCTTCCTTGCAGTCGGAGTTGTGGGTGGAGTCCGGCTCCCGTAGGAGTTCGGGCGGAGTTTTCCTGCGGTCGAAGTCAGGGATGAGGTCCGGCTCCTGTAGGAGTCCGGACGGAGCATACCAGAAGTTGGCGGCGGAGTCCGGCTCCCGTAGGAGTCCGGACGGAGTCTTCCCTGCAGTTGAAGTTGGTGTCGGAGTTGGAGACGAGCCCGTGAGGGTCAATCCTGTTGAAAACTTGACTGAGGGTATTTTATACCCAACACCAGTCCCCCTACTTCCGAGTTTGAATTTCGAATGAAGGAAGTATAGAGAGGTTTGCACAGCCGAAGTTATCCCCTCGAACCCTGTGTACGACCGCCTTCAGATATTTTGGCATTAAATGTGCGCGTGCTGGAGTCTTTTCGAATCGGGGCGATACGAGAGGACTCTTCAAAATTCCTGCTGGTACAATGGCCCAGGTACGGTGTAATAATGGCCCTGCCAACCGTCAACCTCTTTCAGCCGCCTGTCGTGGTGAGTGGGACACGTGTCGAGCACGGGCCGGCCCGGGGGGATTCGCGATCATTATGGCGCCGGATCCCAGAGTCTATTTAAACCTGTCCTTCCACCTTTGGGGCCCCTACTCTGCTTCAGAATTCTAGCGGTATCCGCCCTTTCTTCGAGTGCCCTGTTTCTCTTGGCGTCTTCTTGGGCCATAGGCGCCCTTCGAGTCGTCCCTGTCCTCGCCCCTCTGCATCCCTCAGAGCAATCTAGGTTAGTTCCAGAACCTCCGTCTCTCTTCCCGCCGCTTAGGGGCCCTTTCTTTGTCATTTTTCTTCCTCTCTCTTTTTTTTTTTTTGGTGTTTCTCTGAGTCAGCCTCCTGTGATCTCTCGCCCTTTGTCCTGTCCGTTTTCTTCGGGATCATCAGGATCTTCATTTGAAGATATTCGAAATGTCTTCCGGCACTTCCGCCTCCGACGGTTCCGGGAGCTCTTCCGCCTCAACCCCCCAGGTCCCCCGTTTTGTAGATGAACCAGTACCTGGGGTGGGGCCTCGCCCGGCTTTCACGCCGGGTGCCATTCCCTGTTCTTTGACTCCGGATGAACTCCTGCTGATAAGGGTTCAGTACGAAGTTTCTCCAGAGTATGACCTGGAGCTTCCCGGCCCCTCCGACCGGGCCAGCACTCCTCCATCCGATCTCTTTTGCCTGTATCAGGAGGCGTTCCGTGTCGGGCTCCGGCTTCCACTTCCGTCCGTTGTTGTCGCCCTTTTCCGCTTCTTAGATATCTCTTTGGCTTCAATTGCTCCGAATTCTTCCAGGTTTTTGATAGGGTTTCTCTCCCTTTGCCACGTAGTCGAGGTCCAACCGTCCCTCTCTCTGTTTAGGCATTTTTATACCTTCAAGCACCATCCTTCGACGAACGACTGGTGGTATTTTTTCCCTCAGTTCGACAAGAAGGGGTTGCTGAAAGGTGCCCCCTCTTCGATCCACAACTGGAAGAAAAAATACCTCTTCGTCCACTGTCCGACCTTGAGGCTGGGCCTGCCCCCTTGGGGCTCTCTGAGGGATTCTGTCCGCCGGGCCCCCAGTCTGGGGGAGGACGACCTCCAGGCTGCCCGGAAGCTTCTTGCCTATTCCGCTCCTTTCCTTCCCAACCTTCTGAGGGAGCAATTTTTGTTCAATGTCGGCCTGAGCCCCCAGGATCCTGCGAGTACTTCATCTTTTTCTTTCTCTTCTTTTCTTCTGTCCTTCTTCTTTTTCTTTCTTTTTCTTCTCTCTTCTTCCTTCTCTCTCTCTTTTTTTTTTACTCCTTCCTTTTTCACCCCATTATCGATTTCTGACTCTTGATTGATTGATTTAATTTTTTTTTATTTTTTTTTAAAGAATGGACGCCGAAGCAGCGCGGATGCTTGCCAGGGGCCTAGGGCCCACAAAAGAAAGGGTGCCGCGACCTCCGGATCGACGAAGAGGGCCAGGGCGGAGGAGTCGAGCTTGGCCGCGCCTGTCCAGGTGGCCCCAGCGATCGACATTCCCTCGGACGCCGAGCCCACGGCCCCCCGGGCCTCCTCGAGGAGTCCGCCGACTGGGGCTCCCGTTCCGGGGGTCTGCTCCACGGAGGTGCCCGTTGTCGAGAGGGGGAAGAGAAGAAAGTCGGTGGCCCACAGGGTGAGTAGCCACCGAGCTGCCGCTGACGAGTCCCTCGGTTCCGAAGAGGAGTCGGAGAATCCCTTCAACGATAGGGACCTGATCAGGCGATTGATCGACGGCTGCATCCTGCCCGAGGTCGTCGAGAGGATCGACCGTGCCGATCCTGAGCAACGGGTTTGGGACTTCCTAGGGTCCTTCCTCGAGGTAAACAAACCTTCATTTGATCGGCTATTCGACCCTTGCTCTGATCCCCTTGTCGCCCCTGCAGATTGGGCACCAGCTCCTCGCCAATATCGAGGCAACGAATCGGGCAAGGAGAGATGCTGTCCAGGTGGAGGAGCGCTGCCGGGCCGAGGTCGCTCGCCTCAAAGAAAAGGCAGCCGAAGTAGCCGCCCTCCAAGAGACCCTGGAGGGAGAGAAACAAGCCCGGGAGGAGGAAAAGCAGACCTTGGAGGAGACGGTGAGGAAGGCGGAGGTCGAGGTCGCCAATTTGGTTGAGCAGACTCCAGTCCTGATCTCGGAGGTCAGGGTTCTTGCGGTAGAGGAGTTCAAGGCCTCCGCAGAGATGAGGGACTTGAACGTCCAATTCAGCCAGGAGGCATTCATTAAGGGGTTCGAGCTCTGCCAGGAGAGGATGGCCAAAAAATTTTTGGAGCTCGACCTCAACTTTCTGGGTGAGGAGTCCGAAGATAAGGCCGGTCTCTCTCCTGCCATCATCGCTGCAGCAGCCCCCCCTCCCGGAATGCCGAGCTCTCCAACTCCTGCCTCTGAGGTCTGAGACCTCTGACCTTGTAGTTTTATTTTACCGCAATTTTCCTTTTCCTTCTTGTCTTCAAAAATCATCCAATCAATAAAGTTGAATTTCTTATCGTGGGTGGCTTCTTCCTCCTTCCTTTCTTCTTTCTGCTTTTCTTTCTGTGATGAGACGTGTCTTGATACTTTTGTCTCCCAATGGCAGTGCCCTGCCGAAGCACTTCCCCTGCCCCTGGGGATCCCGCTGAAGTCGACGATCTAGCGGCTGAAGAAGGAGGTTCTTCAGTTGACAAAGAGGTCAAAGAAGATGGAAGGCGAGCTTCGCAGATTGAGAGAGGGCCATTCTGAAGCCACCGCAGAGGCCACCCACTTTCAGAATCTCCACGTGAAGGGGATCATGGAGTATAGCCGGAGGAAGGCGGACTTCGCGAAGGAGCTTGAGGAATGCAAGAAGAGCGCCAGCGACCGAATTTGGGCTCAAGCTGCCAAGATCAGCGCTCTCAGGGTGGAACTGTCGGCTGTGAAGGAGAAGATCGGCCAGCTGGAAGGAAGTTCATCCCGGCTCTTGGCCCGGGCTGACGGCGACCGGGAGTGGTCGAAGAAGGTCTCCGTCCTTCAGCAGCAGCTTCAGGATGCCGAGGTGAGTTACGACATGCATCGGGCCGGTTGGTGCAGGCAGGTGGATGAATATAAAGGGAGACTCAGGGTGACGACCGACGAAGTCGCCCGTCTTCAGAGGCAGCTGGCTGACAGGGCTCAGCTTACTTCCGCTCGGGATTCTGATGAACTCCAGTCCCTAAGAGGAACCGTTGAAGAGATTTCTGTCGCCCTCGGAGAAAGGATGGCTGAGCTGCAGCAACTGAAGATCCAACTGGCATACGAGCAGTGGGCCGTCACGGACGCGGAGGCGAAATCTGAGGTCCTGAGAAAGAGGCATCGAGAGGCGGAGGCCGAAAGCCAGCGACTTCGTCGGGCGCTCCAGGACGCGCTGCTAAAAAAGGGAGAGCTAGAAGAAGAAGTTAAGAATCTGAGGCAGTCCTGGATAGAGGGTGGAGTAGGTAATTCTAGGTCGGAAGGAGCAGAGCTTCCCTAGGGCTCTTCTTGGCCTTCCGTCTTTTCATGTATACATTTTTTCTTTTGTTGTTTTATCTCGCTTTTGTCGCTTCACTTTTCTTCCTTTGGCCTTCTGGGCTTCGTGGTGTATATTTCGTAAATGGAATGAAAGGAAAAAAGGGAGTTTTGTGTTACCTTGCCTGCATATTAAATTATCGTCCATCGGACTTCTCTTGTCGTTCGGCTTGTCCGATGTTGACATCGCTTGGAGGTGTCCAGTCGTCGATGTGCTGGTTTGCTTTTCTAGGTGGTCCGAACTCCGTAGTACTTCGGAGGTGCCGCCGTCTCCTTGACCTGCGTCGAGAGCCTTCTTAGAGGCCGGGGGTGTTTGGTAGGAACTTTCCGTCTTTGTTGAGACGGGATTCCTTACATCTTTGGCGTAGTTTGTCCTTCATCTATTTTCATCGTAGTTCGTCGCTCTTCCTTTTTATTTTCCCTCCCTTTTTCAGAGTGAGGTTCCCCCCTTGCTTTTTGCGGGTTGCGCAGAAGTGTGAAGGTGCCGCTGAGGGGCCTTTCACCTTCGTTCGATCTTGTTGGGCGGTCGGGTTTCGTCATCGTCAGGATGAGGTTTTTCTCCTGTTCCCGACGGGGATGCGGGGGCACATAAGGACCATCGTGAGGGTCCCTCCCCCCATCCGGTCTAAAAGAATCGGGCCTTCGATTTTGCTCATGTCAGGATGAGGTTCTCCTCCTGTTCCCGACATGGCCGTGGGGGCACATTAGAGCGTTGCAAGGCCTCTCCCCCCATCCGGTCTAAAAGAACCGGGCCTTTGACTTTGCTCATGTCAGGATGAGGTTCTCCTCCTGTTTCTGACATGGCCGTGGGGGCACACTAGGGCGTTGCAAGGCCTCTCCCCCCATCCGGTCTAAAAGAATCGGGCCTTTGACTTTGCTCATGTCAGGACGAGGTTCTCCTCTTGTTCCTGACATGGCTATGGGGGCACATTAGGGCGTTGTAAGCCTCTCCCCCTTCCGGTCTAAAAGAACCGGGCCTTTGACTTTGCTCATGTCAGGACGAGGTTCTCCTCCTGTTCCTGACATGGCTGTGGGGGCACATTAGGGCGTTGTAAGGCCTCTCCCCCCTTCTGATCTAAAAGAATCGGGCTTTTGACTTTGCTCATGTCAGGATGAGGTTCTCCTCCTGTTCCTGACATGGCCGTGGGGGCACATTAGGGCGTTGTAAGGCCTCTCCCCCAATCCGATCTCAAGATAACTAGACTTTCATTTTAGTTATGTTAGGATGAGGTTCTCCTCCTGTTCCTAACATAACCTTGTTTTAATTGTTTGAAGGGGTTATCCCCAGTCGCAACAAATCCATTTCAAATGGGAGGAGCATGCAAAGTCGAAAGAAATTTAGATTCAGGGCAGAGTCGTATATATTTACAGGTTTTCCGAGTTCCACGGTCGTGGAAGGTCTGCTCCTCCTTGAGGCCCTCCGACGATGGAGTCGATGGTCCCAATTGGAGGCCGATCTCCGGGCTGCTCCTCCCCCCTTGGCGGTTCAGGCTGCGACAGGGCCCTTGGCCGATCTTCTCTGCCCTCAGGCCGGCGTCGAATAAATCTGTCGAGTCGACCTCGTTGGATGAGCTCCTCGATCTCATCTCGGAGCTGGATGCATTCCTCCGTGTCGTGGCCGTGGTCACGGTGGTAGAGACAGAACTTGTTGGGGTTGCGCTTCCCGGGGTGTGTGCGCATCCTCTCTGGCCTAGGGAGCTATTTTCTGACCTCCATCAGTACCTGGGCCTTCGAGGTATTGAGGGGGGCGTAGTTGCGAAATCTTCCCGGTGGAGAACCCGCGGTCCGGACTTCTCTGCTTGCATACCCGGGGTGGAGTATGGGCACGCTTGTGCCCAGGAGGGGATCGAGAACGCGATCGAGCTTCTCTCAACCTTTTTTCGACTGCGGGCTTACTCGAGTCTCCCGCCTGCCGCTCTCTCGTGGTCTCCTCATCCTTCATTTTGAAGGTCTCTTCTGCTCGAGCGTACCCTTCAGCCCGAGCCAACAAATCAGCAAAATCCCTGGGATACTTCTTCTCCAGGGAGAACAAAAGGTCATTCTTCTGAAGGCCGCCCTTCAGAGCGGCCATTGCGACTAATTGGTCCAAATTCCGGACCTCCAGCGCTGTGACGTTGAAACGGTTGATGTAGGTCCGAATGGACTCCCCTTCCCTCTGCTTGATATTGATGAGGGACTCCAAACCCTTCCGGAGGTGCCGGCTGCTGACAAAATGGACCACGAATTGGTGGCTCATCTGATCGAAGAAAAAGATGGTGCCCGACTTCAGCATCGAGTACTAGTTTCTCGCCGCTCCCTTCAAGGTAGATGTGAAGGCTCGGCACAGAATGATGTCGGGAGCGCCATGAAGCAGCATCATCATCCGAAAGGCTTCCAGATGATCGACCGGGTCCGAAGTTCTGTCGTAGCTTTCGAACTGGGGGAGCTTGAAGTTTGGCGGGATCGGTTCCTACATGATCATTTGAGAAAATGGAGGGTCAGTGCAAATATCCTCACCATAAGCGGGGGGAGCGTGGCGGAGTTCTTCGATCCACCGGTTCATCTCTTGGAGTCTCCGGTCCAAGAAGTCCTCTCGACTTCGGGTCTCGAGGGTCCTCTGGCAGAATGGGGGCAGGGATCTTTCAGGGGTGGAATCGTGATCCGATTGAGGGCTCTCCACCTTCGGATTCGTCTTCCCAGGAAAGACGGGACGGCTGGTCCAAGTGGCCCGCCCCACCGTCAGATTCTGGTGCTCTGGTGACACCCTTTCCAGGCGCGTTGATGCCTGTGGCTGCTGCTGCTGCTGCATGGCCTGCACAGCTTCAGTGAGGCCTCTGACCTGCTGCGCTAGCAGGTCAAACTGCTCCGCACCGACAGCCATCACCGAAGGAGGAGGAGGAGGTTGGGAAACAGGAGGTGAGGCCGGAGCCTGAGATCTGGCCGTGGAGGCCGTGGATCGTCGCGTGGACGCCTTGCGGGGAGGCATCGAGCAAAGACCAAGTGGAGGAAGGAGGAGAGGATGTTGAAAAAGATGCCCGGGGGCGGTCCCGTTGAGCGCTCCTTTAAGAACAAGGGTACCGCGAAGACATAGGCCCCTTCCTCTAGCGCCAATCCTGTTGGTGCAAAAATCCGCCCGCACTGGAGAAGCTAGAGTCGAGGGAGTCACGGTCGCTGCCGGGACCTGCAAAAGAAGTCTCAACCGGAGGTGGGGTTGCTCCGGAAAGACCCTCCGATGCTCAAGTCAGTTCTCTGCCTCAACAAGAATGGAGTGCTCGAACGGTAATTTCAGCAGAGTTTTGAGATAGTAAATGGAGCTTATAGAGTAACGTATCTGGGGTCTCCCTTTTTATAGGCGGAGGGCACAACAGACTGATAGCGACGTTCATAACCGTCTGGTAGTGGGCCACCCATAGTCAGGAGGAATTTGTTGCGAGGAGTAGTGGAGTGGACCTGTGGCCCTCATTGTAGCGCTCCATGTGGAGTCTGCCGCAGGGAGTGGAGCGGCATCCGTTGTCGCAAATTGTCAGAGGATGGAAGAATCGCGCAGTATCCGTTACAGGAGGTGGAGCAGGATCGTGGGCATCATAGCGGTCTGCCAGGGAATAATGGAGCCGTGCGAAATCCGTCGCAAGAAGTGGAGCAGGATCGTGGCTATTGCTGTATCGCGCCAGGGAGTGCAGACCCGTCGGTTGAAGTTCGGCTGGAGTGTCTGGTGGTTAGTTATCCACTTGAGAGGAGCCTGAAGTCCGACCCAAGTAAGAGTCCGGACGAAGTCTTCCTTTAGCCGAGGTCGGAGATGAGGCCTGGCTCCCGTAGGGGTCCGGGCGGAGTTTTCCTACAATCAAAGTCAGGGGCGAAGTCCGGCTCCCGTAGGAGTCCGGATGGAGCTCGCCAGCGGTCGAAGTCAGCGACCGAGCTCGGCTCCCGTAGGAGCCCGGGCGGAGCCTTCCTGGCGGTCGGAGTTGTGGGCGGAGTCCGGCTCCCGTAGGAGTCCGGGCGGCGCTTACCTGCAATCAAAGTCGGGGGTGAAGTCCGGCTCCCGTAGGAGTCCGGACGGAGCTTACCAGCGGTCGGAGTTGGTGACAGAGCCCGGCTCCCGTAGGAGTCCGGGCGGAGCCTTCCTTGCAGTCGGAGTTGTGGGCGGAGTCCGGCTCCCGTAGGAGTCCGGGCGGAGTTTGTCTGCAGCCGGAGTCGGGGACGAGGCCCGGCTCCTGTAGGGGTCCAGGCGGCTTTCACCAGAAGTTGGAATTGTGGACGGAGCTCGGCTCCCGTAGGAGTCTGGGCGGAGTCCGCTTGCAGTAGGAGTTGGGACGAGGCCCGGCTCCTGTAGGGGTCCGAGCGGCGCTCACCAGAAGTTGGAGTTGTGGACGGAGTCCGGCTCCCGTAGGAGTCCGGGCGGAGTCCGCTTGCAGTCGGAGTTGGGGATGAGGCCCGGCTCCCGTAGGGGTCCGGGCGGCATTTTCCTACAATCAAAGTCAAGGGTGAAGTCCGGCTCCCGTAGGAGTCCGGACAGAGCTCACCAGCGGCCGAAGTTGGTGACAGAGCCCGGCTCCCGTAGGAGTCCGGGCGGAGCCTTCCTTGCGGTCGGAGTTGTGGGTGGAGTCCGGGCAGAGTTTTCCTGCGGTCGAAGTCAGGGGCGAAGTCCGGCTCTCGTAGGAGTCCGGACGGAGCTTACCGGTGATCGGAGTTGGTGACAGAGCTCGGCTCCCGTAGGAGTCCAGGCGGAGCCTTCCTTGCAGTCGGAGCTGTGGGCGGAGTCCGGCTCCCGTAGGAGTCCAGGCAGAGTTTGTCTGCAGCCGGAGTCGGGGATGAGGCCCGGCTCCTGTAGGGGTCCGGGTGGCGCTCACCAGAAGTTGGAATTATGGATGGAGCTCGGCTCCCGTAGGAGTCCTGGCGGAGTTCGCTTGCAGTCGGAGTTGGGGACGAGGCCCGGCTCCTGTAGGGGTCCGGGCGGCGCTCACCAGAAGTTGGAGTTGTGGACGGAGCCCGGCTCCCGTAGGAGTCCGGGCGGAGTCCGCTTGCAGTCGGAGTTGGGGACGAGGCCCGGCTCCCATAGGGGTCCAGGCGGCATTTTCCTGTAATCAAAGTCAAGGGTGAAGTCCGGCTCCCGTAGGAGTCCGGACAGAGCTCACCAGCGGCCGAAGTTGGTGACAGAGCCCGGCTCCCGTAGGAGTCCGGGCGGAGCCTTCCTTGCGGTCGGAGTTGTGGGCGGAGTCCGACTCCCGTAGGAGTTCGGGCGGAGTTTTCCTGCGGTCGAAGTCGGGGGCGAAGTCCGGCTCCCGTAGGAGTCCGGACGGAGCTTACCAGCGGTCGGAGTTGGTGACAGAGCCCGGCTCCCGTAGGATTCAGGCGGAGCCTTCCTTGCAGTCGGAGTTGTGGGCGGAGTCTGGCTCCCGTAGGAGTCCGGGCGGAGTTTGTCTGCAACCGGAGTCGGGGACGAGGCCCGACTCCTGTAGAGGTCCGGGCGGCGCTCACCAAAAGTTGGAATTGTGGACGGAGCTCGGCTCCCGTAGGAGTCCGGGCGGAGTCCGCTTGCAGTCGGAGTTGGGGACGAGGCCTGGCTCCTGTAGTGGTCCGGGCGGCATTTTCCTGCAATCAAAGTCAAGGGTGAAGTCCGGCTCCCGTAGGAGTCCGGATGGAGCTCACTAGTGGCCGAAGTTGGTGACAGAGCCCGACTCCCGTAGGAGTCCGGGCGGAGCCTTCCTTGCAGTCGGAGTTGTGGGTGGAGTCCGGCTCCCGTAGGAGTCCGGGCGGAGTTTTCCTGCGGTCGAAGTCGGGGACGAGGTCCGGCTCCTGTAGGAGTCCGGACGGAGCTTACCAGAAGTTGGCGGTGGAGTCCGACTCCCGTAGGAGTCCGGGCGGAGTCTTCCCTGCAGTTGAAGTTGGTGTCGGAATTGGAGACGAGCCCGTGAGGGTCAATCCTGTTGAGAACTTCAGCTGAGGGTATTTTATACCCAACAAAGGTATTGATGAAAGTTGGTGAAATTATAATATCAACATCAGACTTATCCTGGGGTGAAGTCTGACTAATACCGGCTTCAAGCAGAGATTGCTCCATCACCAGTAAGCTCATCTTGGGTACTTTCATACCCAGAAGCTCTACAAAAGCTCCTTATCCCTAGGGTGTACTTCATTGTATGATTTCCATTTGGTTTCGGGGGTATGCCATTTGCAGCTAAAATCTCGTGGAACATCAGAGAAAATGAAGAAAAAATAATTTTTCTAGTTTTGAATGGAAGAAGGATAGGACCAAATTTATATTTTGGTCGAAGTGAAAAATATCACCAGCCTTTTTCATATTGGTGTTTCTTTAGAATAAAGATTGCCCTAAAGAGAAAAATCCTAAGTTCTATAACAGAAAATTTATCGTAGATAATGAAAACTATGATTGCCCTAATGGCATTGGGAGTAACCTAAGTTGGATGGATTCTATAGAAGCCAAAATATTACTAAAAAAGGAATGTAAAAAAAATCAAAGACCAGACCGAAGTACTTCATCATAAAATGCGATACAACCATCTGGGGGATCGATTATCCTGCCATACCAACCTGGCTCTATTAGTTGGAACTCTTCAAGAATGGAGTATTTCTCTCTAAGTTTTTGAAGCTAAACGTCGGTCAGAACAGACTGTTCTGTAGTCGAACTGAGGTAATCCATAAGTCCCCTTTTAAGAGACTCAAGATTATCCTGACCTGCGGTGTTGACCTCGGCCTCTACCCGAAGTGGACTTTTCATCTCAAAGTCAAGTAGTGGCTGGGTCGATCGAGGTACCCGACTACTCTAACATGACTCAGTACTATTATTGAAAGATATTTTGACAGAAAGAAAAAGTACAAAAATAGATAAGAAGAGAAAGGACTCGAAGGGAGCAAAAACAAGAAGAGAGAACTATCTAAAAGAGGAAAGGGAAGGCTAAAAACCCCCCAAAACCCAGGTTCTACAGAATGAGAACAGAGGTGAATATCTAATGAAAAAGAAAGGATTGAGGAAGCTTTTGAAGGACTTCTACTTCTTTCTCTTCTCCGGCTCCGGCAACTTCAAAGGACCTTCTTGTCCATCATTGGCGGTGTAAGGGCTTAGGAAAAATTTCAGCAGAGTCTCGGTAGGGAAGAACTGATGAAATAGTTTTTCAGCCGTAAGACATGCCTATTTATAAAAGTATTCAACGGTCTGGATTAATCCAGTATCCCATCAGATTCATGCCACTTGTCAGCCATCCAGCGACTTTGCAGAGAGTCGTTTCAGCATACCCCTTCCTGATTCTACCATTTTGCATGATTCGTGTGAGAGTTGGGTTCTCCAATGTCATATTGACACCTGACACGCACGTCCTATGGTCAGTCGCTCTGATATTTATGGAACTCCACTTTTTTAGACGTACATCATTACTCTGTACAGTGGGGTAGTTTTTGAAGGATGGTGCATCACTTTGAATGACTAAAAATTAATATTTCCAGCCAATGGTAGGGTAGAGCATTTATGGTAACAATGTATATTGGATGAGATCTTTGAAATACTTTTTACACCAATGTGAAGCATTTCACTTCGGTCTAAAAAGTGGGGGGCATATGTTGGTGTATATTATCTGACCTCATTATTATCTGGACACATGACAGCAGATTGTTATCTGAGGTAAATATTTTATTAGATTACATTGGCCCAAGACCGACCTATCTCTTCAGTATTATCTACTAATCGGCTTAATCCAGAACTGCTTACAGGCTTGATACTCATCTCGGTTTGTTTTTGATCTCCATCACCTTACTTCAGTTGTTGGCCAACTTGATTATTGACATCAAAAGCATAATGCCCAACTCAGATAGTTACTGATATCAGTTATTTCACATCGATCTATTATCAATGTGCCACTACATCTATAGATGGTTATTTGACAACTGTCATTTAGCTCAGCCGTAACTATCTTCCAATTATATTCCAGCTTATTTGCCACGTGGACAGCCGCCCCATGATTTCTGCACAGTTGGCCATTCTGTTACAACAACCTAACATCCTAATAGATCTCTAATGACCTAACGGATCTCTAATGATCTAACGGTCTAACAGATCTCTAACGGCTTAATAAATCTTTCTTAAGACCTAAGTAAGCTCCCTCTATATAAAGGGAGACAGGATGTTTTTCGAAATGTAAGTCTGAATTTACAGAGATAAACTCTGCTAAGTTTTTTATTGAGGAACTAGAGTTCTCTCAACTTCTCTCTACTCTCAAACTCTCATTTCTTGCTTTCTACTTCTCCATTTCTACCATCTGTTCTCAAGGCTCCGGCTGATTTAAGTATCGGAGGGTCCTAAACCAGAGGACACTCCATGATTTTAAAACTTCTTTTGCAAGTTTTGTTTGCAGTCCACATCAGTATAATCCTTAAATCTTCAGCTCAATTTAATACCGACCTTACCTTCGGAGCCTTGCAGCAACACATCGATTGAAAAAAAGCATAAAATGTTGAACACGAGGGGAATAAAAGATTTATGTTTTTTTCAAATGGATTAGTTTGTTTTTATCATAATATGCTGAAACATTAAAAAAGGAGGTGGTTTTCCTTTCGGAGAAGAGTGAGTGGTCTTGTGAATATGCTATGGTGACTTTAAAAATAGTTTTCCAAATCCAAGCAATATCTAATTTATATAAATATTGTCTCTTCCTGAGTGACATCACCCTCCTTAATGATCATGGAATTTGATGATATAACATTTATTGGAGTTCTAATACTCAGTAACACATATATCCTTGCATGTATGTTTTGGCAAGTGCAATCATTATAATTTTAGCTCCCTCAAAAAAAAATACTTCTAAATGATTTTTCTTTTGATATATAAATGAATATACTTGCTGTTGCTATGAGGCTCAAAATCTCATGTTGGAAGATCAGATGAAATCATACTGGAGTGGCTGTGGCGGTCCAATCCGAGTCTCTTTCAAAGAATCCTGCAAAACAAGTCCAAAAATTGGATGTGAATCCTTCGATTTTTGACCCTCCGATGCTTAAGTCAATTCAAATCTCGAGAACAAGAGGTAAAAAAATGAAAAATAGAAAGTAGTAGGATTAGAGAGGTGCTAGAGAGTTTGTGACTTTGTGGGAGCTCGAGTCCCAATAGTGGAGTCTCTCTCTAGTATAAGTTTGAGATTTGAAAATCAGAACTTATTTGAAGGATCTCCTGGTTCTCTATTTATAGAGGGACTAATGAGGCCATTGAAAAAATTTTGTTAAATCATTAGAAGCCAGCTGTAGAGTTTATTAGGCCGTTGGAGGCCAACTGTAAATGAGCTAGAACATAGCTGTATATATTAGCTGAAAATGAGGTCATACTTAGCTGTATGTGCTAGTTGGAGATGAGTTGTAGCACAGTTGTATATGAGATCGTGGTCAATTGTAGCTTAGTTGTAGAGATCATGACAGGCTTCAACGAGATAACTATGGTTGTCAATGTAATAGTTCACCTTGATAAAATATTAGAATGAAATCAAGTATCATATGAGACCTTGAACATCTCAGATATATGTAATATTCTATTTCAGCTCGATATTTATATGAGCTGAAATGAGTCAAGTCGGTACTTATATGAGCTGAGATGAGTCAGGTCGGTACTTATATGAGCTGAGACGAGTCAGATCGATATATATATGAGCTGATCATAATATTTCACTAGAAGTCAATTTAGGTAGTGCAGGTCGGTGTTTATATATATAAGCTGAGATGAGTCAGATCAGCATTCAGTCTTCAATTCAGGTTGGCATTCAACTTTCAATTTAGGTCGGCTTTATATGAACTCAGCCTCCAATTCAGATTGGCTTTATATGAACTCAATCTCTATTTCAGGTCGGCTTTCTAGTGATCTCAATTTTCTGATCAGGTCGGCTTCCTTATGAGCTCAGTCTCTTATTCAGGTCAGTTTTATATGAACTTAGCCTTCATTTCAGGTCGGCTTTCTAGCGACCTCGGCCTTTCGATCAGATCAAATTTCTAGTGACCTCAAGTTGAGGTCGATTTTATGATGAGCTGAGGTAGGATAACCTCCACAACACTTGCCTCCCACTTTTGAGTCTCAAAAATTTATTTTGGATAAAAAAAGTAGCCTAAGAAATAAGTTCTCAGCTTGTTCGAGATGACGAATTTGAACCATTTGATTTTTCAAATGAACTGCTCGTAGCCTTGAGTAGATTGGAAGATACCCTCGATTCGAAGATCGATATTTTACACGATAACCTCAATCCTGAGGTCGGTATGATCTCGATCCAGAGATCGATATTTTGTATAGTTGAGAAGATAACCTCGACCATGAGATTGGTATTTATGTGAGCTGAAATATAATCTTGACCTTGAGGTCGATATTTGATAGAAATCTAAGATAACCTCGATCTTTAGATCGATATTTGATAGAACTGAAAGATAATCTCGACCTTCATATCGATATTTGATAGAACGAATGATAACCTCGACCTTCAGATCGGTATTTGATAGAACTGAATGGCCACCTCGATCTTTGGATTGGTATTTTATAGAACTGAAAGATAATCTCGATCTTCAGATCGATATTTGATGGAATATCAAGATAACTTCGAGCTTGATGTCGGTATTTGGGAGATCTTATCTCTACTGTACCTCTCGAAACTTTACCAATCCAGAGATTGAATTTTGGGGTGATCTTATCTCCATTTGGGCCTCTTGGGATTTTATTGATTTGGAGATCAGATTTGGGGGGATTTTATCTCCATTTGGACCTCTCGAGGCTTCACCGATTCGGAGATCAGATTTTTGATAATCTTGGCCTTCTGATGAAGTCGGTCCTTTTCTGATCTTTTGATGAGCTCGGCTTCTTGATGAGGTCAGCTTTCTGTTGAGGTCGATTTTTTTCTGAACTAGACCTCCTAATGAACCTCTGTTGACCTTTCTATTGAGGTCAGTATTTTCATGAGTTCAGCCTTTATCCTTCTACTGAGATCGGCTTTAGGCTTTCTGATGAGCCTCTGTTTAATATTTTCTTTATTTTTGGGCTTGATACTCTTTTGTTTCGGCTGATATACTCAAGAACATATCATCCTGCAAGAAAGGAATAGAATAATAAATGAGGCTTGAGAGTCTATTATCATGCAGGTTGTGCATTCTGCTTGAGAGTTTTTGATTTTCTTGACTCCTCATTCTCTGTCTCAGTTAGGATTTGTTTTTGCTTTATGTTGATCTGATTTTGACTTCGGTTTGGCCGTAGTTTTGATTTCGACTTAGTTCAGAAGTTTTTCTCCTTTGATCCTATAAGAAAAAAAAGAGAGAGAATAGCATATGGAAGCTTAAGAGTTTTTTATCATGAGTTCTTGTTCGAGAACTCGCTAGTTTTATTTGACTCCTTGTTGTTTAGTTTGAGTTTGATCTGTATTTTGAATCATTTTAATTTTGAATAAAGATCAGTTTTTTATTTATTTATTTATTTATTTATTTATTTATTTTTGATCAATCCTGATTTTTAGAGATCTCCGCAGGTCGCCTCAGGGTCAATAATTAGTGACCTCGGCTTAATGATGTTGGCAGCAGGACATGAACAGGATGATCCTGCCGGACACCTCAGACTTGTCGGAGGACAGATTTATGCGGTGGTCTCGAAACAACACGGCCAAGGAGAAACCATCCAAAGTGGTGACGTGCGCGAGAGGTCTCAATTGCAGTCGATGGGAGCTGAGCGTGGGCACGAAAGTGCTGGGGAGCTCTGGCCATCTGACCTCGATCATGGGCTTGCGACAGAGCCTTTGGGCACCAATCTAGCGAGGCCGGAGTCGGGAGATGCGCGGGAGCTCGGTAGCCATCGATCTGTGGAGGTTTAGCATAGGGAGGCCGTTGATCCAATGTTGCTTTGGCATTGGGAATCGCCGATCTGGCAGTCGATGTCGGGAGGGGCATGAATCCGTCGGGGTCAGGTGCCGGGAGGCATGCGGGTGAAGCTGGCGTCAGGAAACCGCCAATCCGACGGAGCTGGGTGTGTTCCGACGGGGTTTGGCGTCAAGAACGCACACGGTGGAGGGAGCTGGCATTCCTCTCTCTCGTCGGATGGTGCGCAAGGGCTCGGGATAGCACCGACCTGACCTGTCTTGACGAGGGAGGCGCAGGGAGCGCCAAAGATGCCGGTGAAGGCCGGTCTTTGATGCCGGAGGCACGCGGAGAGCGCGGATGGCTTACTCATCTGATGGCCCTTGGCGACGGGAGAAATCAAGGGCGCTTGGGAGATTACCTGTTCCGGCGCGGTTTGACATCGGAAAACAACTGATCCAATGAAGTTTGCCATCGGGAAGCATATGAGAGCGCAGCGATTTTCCTGTCGGTAAACTACCGACCTGACGCTGGAAGTCGCGGAAGTAGGGCCACCGACATGAGAGTTTTAACGCTAGATAATTACCGACCAGGCGATGCTTGACCCCGGGAACACACATGGGCATGCCGGAGCCTGGAGGTGGCCGATCGGGGGGACTTCGACGTCGGAAAATTATCGACAAAGCCAGCAGCCCGGTGAGACTTGGCTCCAGGGACACACGAGCGCGGAGGAGGGATCTGGAGACCCGAGGGCTGCCGATCTGGTGGAGTCCACCACCGGATGCCTCCGATCTGAGGGAATCTGTGCCGGGAGATGCACGGGCATGGAGAAGTCCCCGATCGGGTGGCATTTTGACACCGGGAGGCCCACGGTCGCCGGGGAGTTGCCGATCGGGCGACGTTCTGACGCTGGGAGGCCCATGGACATCGGGGATCACCGATCGGATGGCATCTTGATGCCGGGAGGCTCACGGACGTCGGAGATCGCCGATCGGGTGGCGTCCTGATGCCGGGAGGCTCAGGGACGCCGGGAAGTTCATGGACATGGAGAGGCATTGGGAGGGAACCGACTTCTTCTACCCTCCTCCCTCTCATCTTTTCTTTCCTCCTTCCCGAGGATGTTTGGTTCGCAATCAAAATTAGGATGGTATAACAATCAAAATAGTTTGAAATTAAAATCGAAATGATCAAATTTTTTGAAGCATTTGATTTGTGATCGGAATCGAAATCAAAATCGAAATTAAAATTGAAATAGAAATTTAAATCCATAGAGAAGAGTAGGAATTGAGTTCTATATAGATTGAGCCATTCCCATTCCATCATGAAATCGGAATGGGATTCTTCCTAACCAAACAGTTAGAATGAGAATCACTCATTAGGATTCCGATTCCAGACCTTCACTCTCTCCAACTAAACACCCCCTTCTTCTTTTTTATCATGTCATCTCGGATGACGTGACGACCATGCATCCATTCGGTGCAGGAAAGCCAAGTCACGGGAGTTCTCCTCACTTTTCTTTTTTTTTTTTCTCTCTCTTTTTTTTGTCACTTGTAACTGTAAGGTGGCTCCGGTCATATTCGAGGCCAGACGCATGAGGAGTTTATCCTCCTCTCTCTCTCTCTTTTTTATTTTCATTCTCTTTTTTTTTTTGGCATGTTACCTGTACAGAAGAGATCATGAACCACTCGGGGATTGCTTGCAGGAGGGTTCAGCCACATCTGAGATCAGACAGGCGAGGATCACGAGCAAGGTTTTTTTTTTTTTTTAATGTATTACCTGTAAGATGATGTGACAGGCATCATTACATCCATTGGATGTGGGAGAACTAAGCCGTGGAAGGGTTGCTCATAGGTCCTCGAAACTTGAGCTTCCTCAAATAGATATCTCATTTGGACAGACTCTCTTATCTTTGTATGATTTTTGCTTTGGCTCATGTGCTCAAGAACCTATTGATCTGTAAGAAAAGAATAGAATAACAGTTGGAGTTTGAAAGTTTATTACCAGATCATGAGTTCTATTTGAGGGCCTTAAGAAAAGAGGAGGCTAGAAATGACATTTCTATCCCTTGCCATGCTCTCGAGCATCATGGCCGGCCCTTTGGTTTTCTGAATGGTAAGTGTTGTCACTTTACAATATGTGAGGCCATTTTCATTAATATCATGAGTTGATAGCTAAAAATCTTGAGGGTGTCATGGTAAGATGGTGTGACTTGATAAGACTATACAGAGGGATCTGATCTCCTATGGATAAAAAATGAGATATTAAACAAAATGTTACTGAAGTCTTTTTCAGGGAAGAGCTTTTATCTACCCCCCATTCTGCATTAACATAG
This sequence comes from Elaeis guineensis, assembly GCF_000442705.2. Taxonomy (NCBI): domain Eukaryota; kingdom Viridiplantae; phylum Streptophyta; class Magnoliopsida; order Arecales; family Arecaceae; genus Elaeis; species Elaeis guineensis. The sequence continues at coordinate 12,609,776 of NC_026003.2, read as the reverse complement.
AAGGGAAACTGTTTTCAACACATCTCCAGGGGAAAACAGTGAAGGCATAGAGTTATTTTGTGTCCTTTGATTCATCATTTTTTTATAAAATTTTTAGGTAAAGCTCTTTCCTTTAGCATCAATCTATTACTGTGATGCTCAAAATCTCATATGGGGAGATCAGATGAAACCATGCTGGAGTGGCTGTGGCTGTGGCGGTCCAATCCGAGTTTTCTTCAAAGAATCTTGAAAAACAAGTGAAGGAATCAGATGGAGATCCTTCGGTTCTTGACTCTCTGATGCTCAAGTCAGTTCAAGCCTCGAAAACAGGAGGTAAAAAAATGAAAGAATAGAGAGCAATAGAATTGGAGAGGAGCTAGAGAGTTTGTGACTTTGTGGGAGCTTGAGTCCCAATGGTGGAGTCTCTCTCTAGTATATATTTGAGACCTGAAAATCAGAACTTATCTAGAGGATCTCCTAGCTTTCTATTTATAGAAGGACTGATGAGGTCGTTGGAAGAGTTTGTTAGACCTTTAGAGACCAACTGTAGAGTTTGTTAGGCCATTGGAGGCCAGCTATAAGTAAGCTAGAGCATAGCTATATATATTAGCTAGAAATAAGATCATACTTAGCTGTATATGCCAGTTGGGATTGAGTTGTAGCATAGCTGTATGTGAGATCATGGTCAATTGTAGCTTAGTTGTAGAGATCATGGCGGGCTTTAACAGGATGACTGTGGTTGTTAATATAATAGTTCATCTCGAAAAAATATCAGGATGAAATCAAGTATCATATGAGATCTTGAACGTCTCGAATATATGTAATATTCTGCTTCAGATCGGTATTTATATGAGCTGAAATGAGTTAGGTCGGTACTTATATGAGTTGAGATGAGTCAGGTCAGTACTTATATGAGCTGATTATAATATTTTATCAGAAGTCAATTTAGGTTGCTCAGATCGGTGTTTATATATATGAGCTGAGATGAGTCAGATTAGCATTCAGTCTCCAATTCAGATCGACATTCAGCTTTCAATTTAGGTCGGCTTTATATAAACTCAGTATCTAATTTAGATCGGCTTTATATGAACTCAGTCTCTATTTCAGATGGGCTTTTTAGTGACCTCGGTCTTCTGGTCAGATCGGCTTTCTTATGAGCTCAGTCTCTTGTTCAGGTTGGCTTTATATAAACTTAATTTTTATTTTAGATTGGCTTTCTAGTGACCTCGACCTTTCAATCAGGTCAGATTTCTGGTGACCTTAAGTTGAGGTCAGTTTTATGATGAGTTGAGGTGGGATAACCTCAATAACACTTGCCAAATCATAAACAAATAAACTTAATCATTCGTGTACGATTCATACATCCTAGCATTGTCTATACTTTTATTAGTTCTTTTGTATCATAACATTCTTAAGACATAAAAGAAAGGGAGTGGATTTCTTTTCAGATTGAGAAAAAGGGGAAACTATTCTCACGAATCTACTATAATAATTTTAAAAGTACTTACATGTAATATCTAATTAATATAAATGTCATAAATGGCAATGCCCTCCCTATTTTTGGATGTTAGTTTGATTTTAGGTGATTATATGATAATTCATAATATATTTTTTTTGTTAGCATGATTCTGTATCGGCTAATATTATTTTTTTTGTATGATATCTGCACACTATTATATATAATCATTGAGATGCATCAAATATGATTGAAACAGATGCAATAAAGCCCTTCTTCTCTCTACCTTTCTCTTTGTTTTTCTCTTCTTTAGCAGATATTTTGATATGGTATCAGAGCCACCAAACATTTAATATACCACCATCATCTTTTCCGCCTTTGTTGTGGCCAACATTACTGATCTATCAATCTTTATTTTCCTGCAAATTCTCTATTTTCAATGGGTTTGTAGATCCTCTGTTTTTTCAAAAATTAATATCCTAAGATTCTTTTATATGAATTTGCAGTGATTCTCCACTGTTTTTCTCCTCAACTTCAAATCTTCGATCATCTCTTCTTACCACTATTTGGTAAATTTTTCTCTATTATCAGCCTTCAGCTGTCTTCTCTTTAAGCATCGATTTTTTTTTATGTGACGATTTTGTCTACGAGGATCATTGACCTTTGGTTATTTTCTCTTTGAGCACTGATCTACTCTTCTGTGCTGTTTTTGCCTATGAGGATCATCGATCTTCGTCTGTCTTTTCTTTGAACATCGGCCTTCTCTCCTGTGATGTTTTTGTCAGTCAAAATCATCAATCTTCGACTGCCTTCTTTTTGAGCATCAATCTTATTGTGACCGCCATCTTCTATTTTTTTACAGTCATGTCATTTAAATCAGTCACACCAATAGATACATTAGTTTATCATATTAGTATTTGAGTACATTAGTGATCTAGTTTCTAAACTCCAGTTGGCACCTATAGTATTATCTTGAATTTAAGAAGTGTTAGTTTGATTTTAGATGATCACATGATTTTAGGATCATATAATAATCCAAAATATTTTGTTTTATTGGTGTAATCCCATAACATTTTTCTTTTGTCAGCAATATTCTATATTATTTTTCTTTGCTTTCCTTGTATGAAGTCTGTACATTAGGGTGTGTGTGTGTGTATATATATAATAATAATAATAATAATAATAATAATAATAATAATAATAAAGTCCTTCTTCTCTCTATCTTTCTTTCTTATTTTCCTCTTCTTTTGCAAATATTTTAACTTGAACTGCATGATTTTATAACTTATTTAGCTCGGTGTATAACTAGGCTATTCTAGATCAAAGATCATGGAATTTTATGATACGATATTTGCCTGAATCCTAATACTCACTCACACTTATAAATCTCTTATGAATGTATGATTTAGCAAGAGAAACCATTTATCACTTTAGTTCGGAAAAAACACATTTATCTCCTATTACACAAATGATTATAATTGTTAGATCATAGATAAATACCTATATAACTTAACCACTTATGTACAATTCATACATGATTGTGTTATTTATTAGCAAGCCATTAAGGATGGAATGCCAACTAGCTGGGTTGATAGTTGTGGGCTACATTGTTTATAGGCATTTCATAAAATAAGCGAAACATCCTTGTGTTTGTCAAAGTTCAAAATTTTCTTTTATTATCACTTCTTTTTGTGAAGCCTGAAGCCAACCACGTGCAACCGAAAAAGCTAATATTTGTTTGATTGCTGTCCTTTGTCAATTTTAAAATCAATTTTTGACTCCTAATCATGCACGTGTTTGCTGTTGGACTAGTAGGTTGGTTGATGTTGTCCCATCCTTGGACTAACTTTTCTGCGAAAAAGTTTATATAACATCAATCAAAATCTATTGTCCCATGAAGCTTGTTCGCATAGGCTATAGGTATACTGCATCAAATAAATAATATTATTTTTATACAAATCTATCATTAATTTTTAAATCTCCTGTTCCAGTACATGGCTGGTATGTACCTGCGACCTTTTTTTTTAAGCCATTGGAAGACAAACTGTGAAATTTGCGTCCGGTTGAATTGAAGTCGGCAAATCTAGTGCCGGCTTCAATTCATTTTCCTAAAAAAATTTCGCATCGGAGCGGGAGATCCTGAACCCATACCCGATCCCCATCACCGAGTAGATAAGGCCACCAACGATGGCCGGTGCGTGATCTATGGGCTGGTGCGAACTGCCGGTGGCCGTTGGAGAATCAAATTATCAATTGTCAATTAAATTGATAATTAAGACTACTTGCAATTCAAAATCACGATTCAATAGTTCGATCAGTTAGGACCTCTTTTATGTGTAACCTTATAGGTTCTATTCTATTTGGTATTGAAAAATATTTTGATCTCTATCAAAATATCATCGAAACTCTTTTCAATAGATTAGAATAATTTTAACTCTCCAATCGAAAATTATTAACCATCAAAATAATTTTCATTGATCCCATAATCCACCAGTGACGTTTAGCAACTGTGGCAATCTAGGAGAATAGAAGGATGAACCTCTAGGTATAGTTATCGTGTGACTCAGTTTTTTTATAATGAGTCCCAATAAGATGGAGGTTATGAAAAATTTGTTAAACCCCATCGTCTGTCATATGTAAGATTTATTCAACTTAAGTTCATTTATAAAATCTGATGAAAACTCTTTTCTATCGTTCACTCTGTCCTGACCAAGATTTTTTAAACTCAATTTCATAAATCATATAGGACTGCTCCTTAACTGCTAAGATCAATAGATTCTATCTAGATGCACATCCTATCTCTATAATAAATCTACTACAGCCAACATACATCTCAAGACTCTGTATGGCTAGGAGATCGAGTTATGATACGGTCAAACTACAGCACTCTCATTGTGAACAACTGAGGCACCGCATGTCTAAGAATTAGTCATACTACTACAACATCGAGAATGTCACTGACAAGTGAGTAAACATCCAAGTGACTTCTCATGTTGGTAATGCTCAGTATCTTTGTTCTCTAACAAATATCTACTATCTCGCTCTAATATCCAACACTATAGACTCGAGACTCGTCTATCCTAAGAGAAGCGATCCATGAACCAATCTTACCGAAACAATCACCATCTCCATGACGATCCTTCGATCAGAAGCAATTTGAAAATTATCCATCAATGATACATACCTCAAATTCATAACTTTTGAGAATATATATCATCATCTTATTAATTCTCTGGATGATTCATGGATACATACAATATCTGAATGGAATTAACTATCCTAATTAATTAAGTCAGATACAGAATTATGTCCTAAAAAAATTAATGTGTCGGCCTGATTGTCTTCTAAAGCATACATGTAACAATCTCTCACTTACACTAAAGTCAATCTGTCACAAACTTAAGCTCCATCTTCTCAAGATGTGCTTTAGTCCTGACTGACTAAATCATTTAGTCAGTGGGCCCGCCATATTTTCATGGGGTGTACTCTGATCCTTAAAGTCTTACTTCTCAAAATAGTTACGAATCATCATTCTTATGTGCTAAGAACTCTGGTAAGATCTTGGCTCCTTAGCTAAAGCTATGGCGCCTAGATTGCCACAATATAGTATTATGTCATCTCATGACATTACACCTATTTCTACAATAAATCAAGATACTTTTTTAGCAATCTCATAAGCAACGACATAATCGGCTTCTAAAATCTGTAATGATCAATTATTTGAAACTCTTCCAATTTATCGAATCTCATTGCATAAGGAAACGCATCCTGATGTATACTCTCTACCATCAACATCAGACTTAAAGTCTGAATTATGAATCCTTTTATTCTTAATTTTTCTTCTCCTCCTAGAGACTATAACATATTCTAAGTGTTGAAAATTATGTCTCAAAGTCAATCGTCAGCCTGTTGACAGTTGTGCTTATCATTATAATTATATATAAATTATTAAATTAATAAATATTATTTAATTTTTCATCATTGTGTATATCTCATTTTGAACCCCTGTTATGTGATGAAGTCCTTTGGACTATTTGATTCGATATAGGAGGATATATCGTTTAGTCCTTAAATGAGTTCGCGACCAAATAATATGTTATTACTAGGACGATAGACATATCAAGTGTAGGTCGTTGTGTGCTATATAGGTTGGTTATCTTTTTAATCAAGGAGCGTGAAGACACTGGTATGGCATACAGATAAAATATAGGAGTACATTTCACTGAACGTGACCAACTCTAGAGTACTCTGCTGTCAAGAGTCACTCCAAAGAGATATAGGTATAAGTGTCCCTCCGACTTGAGATCACCACGATGACTTGCAAGCAACTCATTATGTTTTGGTGCCGGACTACCAAAATTTTTAATTCAGCAATGAAAAGTTTTTAGACATAGTCAAGTACTTGTGAAGTCGGTGTGTGAGTCAAAATAGAATTGACCCCTCTGAATAAGTAAGAGTTAATGTATCAGTGTGTTTCAATTCAGTAAAATCTTGATCGAGGTAATCCATGTGATGGATTTTGAAATTGAAATACAATGTGGATGACCATATCAGGATTAGCAGTTAAACCCTAGGTCACCTTGAGTATTTGGATCAAAGAGATGAATTATATGGTAACTATATTCAAATAGGTTCTTGAGTGTTGCTTAGCATACTTTCAGCCTATCCAGACGTCAGATACCATTGCTAAATGGTTACTCTGATTGGTACAAAAATCAGTTCCTGTGCTACCGACTTAGGTTCAAACCTATGGAGTCACACACATTAGAAGTTTCTCTCTGATCACATGGCTAATCTGAAGAGTCTCAATCAATGGAGATTCTGGTGAAGAGTTTCATTTGACGGGGACTCTACTGAAAAGTCCCATTGGACGGAGACTCTAGAGAAGAGTCCCACTAGACTTGGACTCTATATTTAATGAAGGATTAATTAGTGATTAGATCACTAATTAGCTTAATTTGATTGAGCATTAAAGTCTGGATTAAGTCTGATTAAATTTGATTCAATCAAGTCAAGTCTGATTAGGTTATGAGATGACCTAATCGGTAAGAGAGAAATGATCTTGATTTGATCAGATCTATGGCTTAATTAATTTATTGATTTGATCAAATTTAATTGAAATTATAAGAGTCTAATTAGATTAAATTTATCATATTTTATTTGGGTCTAATTGGATTGGGTTTGAAAGAAATTCAATTGGTTAAACCCTAAAGTCCCAAATGAGTAGGACTCTATCCCTTGCACCACCTAAATTGTCTCACACCTTTTCTCACTGCAAAAAATTAGTTTGTATGTGAGAAAATTAAAAAATAATTCTTATTTTGTCACTCATTAAGGATAGGAATTAGTTAGTTTTGATTTGAATTCAAATTAGTTTGAATTTCAATTTAAAACCTTATCTATATCCTTCCACATGTTAGCTGCTTTTAAAGGGATCTATTGTGTATGAAAAAAGAAGGTCTTTCCAATTGATTTTCATGCCTAATTTTTTTTGGTAAGTTCTTCTTCAAGTTAGATAAGGGTGAGAAAAAGTTAAAGTTGAATTAAAATTCAAAAGAGTTTGAATTGTAACAAACTCCAGCCCTTATCCTATTTTATCTGGTTTGTGCGATAACCATAAAAAGGCCATAATTTTGTGTGCCAAAAGGAGAGAGCTCTTCACCACAAGATACCAGAGAGAAATAAGGTCAAAAACACTTCTTTGGGATATAAGGATTGGGTGGGTTTCCTTCCTCCTTGACATGAACAAAAGAGGAGACCGTTCTCCTCTTGGGTGAGAGATCTAGAACTATTCTAGATTTTTGGATAAGAAAAAAACCAAAGAGGAGAGAATCTTCATCTAAATTTTCTCCACCATCTAGCATCCTTCTCTGATCCATCTTCGATATTAAAATGGTTCGAGGTGATCGAAGAAGGAGATCAAGTTAGATCTGCCATCAGAAGCCGACTGTGCGAGCTAGCACTCCCGCAGAGGGCTGATCGATCCGAGAGGCTTCATGTGGACCATCCGTAGAGGTCGGATACTTGTGTGGTTGCTCGACATCAGCAAGAACTTCATATTATGCTTATCAATGGTGGAGATCATCAATCCACAAAAAGGTGATGAGTTCTGACCTCTACGGACATAATCTAAAGGTTAGATTAAATTCAGGGCATCGATGTGATCGATGTAGTTTTTTATTTTATTTTAGATTTTATATATAATTTTTTTATGTCATAGATCCTTAATGATAGTTTAGATCTATTTTAAATAATGTTTAAAAGATTAAAATATTTAATCTTTTATTATTTCGCTGTAAAATTTTAAAAATACATGCTTTGAACTATCTATTTTTTCCTTCATATGGTATCAGAGAAAAGTTTTTTATGACATAAATTTTTTTGCATATAATCTAATTTTAATTATTTAGATTAGATCTAAATAGTTAATTTTGAATCTGAGTAGTATAGTAATCTGATTGGATAGATCCTCATAGCCGTCCGATCATAGGAGAAATCAGAATTTCACTATCCTATTTACCCATTCAATGGGATCTCCTATGACGTGTAGGGATGCTGCGTGGTCTTTTTCATGATGATGAATAATAAAAAAAATTTTAAAATTTTATTTTAGATTTAAAATAATATATATTAGATCTGAAATTAAAATTTTGATCATTAGATGATTGATTGTAAAAATATTTTACCAAATTGAAAACTATTTTCAAACATCGAACCCGAATCCATATCAGTCCAAAACTTAATTGAGAATTAAGCGATCTAGATTTGAGAATCAAAGATCTAAGATGTTAATTTCACACATCATAGGTTAATGGGTTATCTCGAGTCAAGTCCATTTAACTGGGTTAGATCTAGAGTTAGAAATTATTGATAATGGACCATGTTAGTAATTGATCAAATCTAATTAAAAGTTAATTCTGATTGGGTTAATTTTTTTTCTGGATCAATTTCTATAGTTGTAGTTGGTCAAGTCCATATCTTTGACCAATACGAACTTTGATCGTAGCTCCATAGTCGAATCCAAGTCTATAAGTTGATCAAATTAAAAATAACTAACCAATTAGTGTCTAAGATAAATATGGTGGCTTTGATTGATGGTCATTAATTGGGAGCTACTCGCATAGATTAAGTCTATGTCGAGTTAATAGCATATCCCTACCATCGATCTCATTTATCTGGCCAACATGGTGAATCATGTTTTAATTAGATCACTTAATGTTTGGAGTTGACCCATGCTAACTAAAAAATCAATATGACTGATTTAGGTGTCCCTAGTTCAACTTGTCTTGAGTCCTCTTTATGACTTGGTGAAGCCAGTAGAAGGATTCATGACTGGTTGGCTGGACCAACTTATGCCTGATCTTCTTAAATCTGACTTGGTAAAGTTAGTGAGAGGATTAAGATTAACTGGTCAAGTGTCATCTCATCTCTCAATTCAACTAATTAAATCTTTTAAAATTGTTAGGTCCCTAAAATGAAATAGTTATGACGATAACTAGATCATAGCCTCCCATTAAGTTGGGTGATAATGAGTCCAATGGTTTAGATGATTATTGGCGGTGCCACACATCTGGTGCTCATCTGGCTATCAGAATTATTATTCATAATATGTTATTTTAGTTGTATCTTTCTGATGATGGTCAGGTTGGTCGAGCCATACTTGAGTCTGGTCATTCATTTGTTAGAGATCTTAAATTTTGGCATGTGAATGGTTGGACCTAATCAGAACCTTCAGTGGAGACACCACATGCCTGCTGAAGAGATATCTGCGGCAAAATTGAATACTAAAAATTATTTGATGAAACAATTGATTATGAACCTACCCGTGGGTATACAAGAGTTGGTCGAGCCACACTCGGACCCATGTGCAATCCATGTGGATTCTAGTACCCACTAAAAAATTAGTGTAATTCTTCGAATTAAAGATAGAGCTATCAATTCGAATAAAATAGTGAGAGAATCTTTAGACTAAAATTCATGTCTTTAGGCTTAATCAATTCATATACTAATTAGGTTCTGATTTTTCTTTTGTAGTTATGGCCACCATCTTATCGCTTCGATCACTATTAGATAGTGATAAATTGATGGGATCAAATTTTGATAGCTGATATCGAAAGCTCAAAATAGTCCTGGAGCATGAATGAATTTTGTATGTATTGACAGATTCGGCACCCGAGGAGCTAGCTCCGAATGCGCGTAGCACGGTCAGAGATACTTATCAGAAGTGGCTCAACGATCGAACTATGGTTCGTTGTATTATGCTGGCGGTGATGAATGATGAGTTTAGTCATCATTTCGAGAATGCTCAGCTACAAGATATGTTGCAATTATTGAACGAGTTCTTTGGCACACCCGATGATATTGAGAGGCACAAGACTAGTTGTGCCATCTTCAATGCTCGAATGAGGGAAGGAGCATCAGTCACTGATCATGTATTATATATGATCGAGATGATTGAGTGCCTAAGTAAGCTTGACTTTTTTCTGCATGAGTAGTTGGGAAAAAATGCTATTCTGAACTCTTTGCCCAAGTCCTACCTCTCTTTTCTTACTCATTTTCGAATGACAAAGTCTGTAGTTAACTACCATGGTTTACTGGGGTTACTGCAAAACTTTGAGAATGATCACTAACTCCAAAAAGGGTCGGTGAATATTGTGGGAGGATCTTCTTCTGGACGTCGATCTTTTAAGAAAGAAAAGAAGAACAAGAAGAATAAAAAATGGGTGCAAAGTGTTGGGGCACCCAAGCCCAGTCAGACTAAGAAATCCAAGTCTGACTAGAGTCAGACGGAATGCTTCTACTACAAGAAGCAGGGGCACTGAAAAAAGAATTGTCCTTAATACATTGCCTCTCTGGATCCAAAAAGATTGAGAAAGAAGCAAGTTGTTGCTGAACAAGGTAATTATATAATAACATCTTATAATTTCTCAATTTGTAATTCTACTATCTGGGTATTAGATACCGAAAGCCCTTTTAATATTTATAATTCACTGCAGGATTTGTAGGTCAGTAGGAGATTTAAAGAAGGTAAAAGATTTCTTAATGTTGGAGATGGAAGACCAGTTTCAGTTCTAGCGTTAAGGACTATTAAGCTTGTATTCAAGTGTAATGTAATTGTTCTAAGTGAATATCACTTTTGTCTTTCTTTTTTATTAAATATTATTTTTATAGGCCTTTTGACCATGTACGATTATAAAATTTTAATAAAAAAATAATTTTAATATCATTATGAATGGTGTTAATGTGATGAATGGACAACTGAACAATGGTATTTACATATTGTCACAACATGTTAGTGTAATGTACATATCCAACAAATGCCCTAGAATTAGTGATGTCTTCGATATCTACCTTTGGCATTATAGGTTAGGCCATGTTAACAAGAACATAATAAATAGGTTGACATAAGAAAAAATCTTTGAAGTCAGTGATTGTGAATCACTCCCAATCTGTGAGTCCTGTCTTCTTGAAAAAATGACCAAATCATCTTTTACTAAAAAAGATGAGCGAGCCAGTGAAGTTCTAAGTCTGATACATACTGATGTATGTGGATCTATGAACACTAGTGCCAGCGATGGATATTATTATTTTATTATATTTACAGATGATCTATCGAGGTATGGGCACGTCTACTTAATGACACATAAGTCAGAATCATTTGAAATGTTCAAACGATTTCGTAGTGAAGTAGAGAAACAAACTGAAAAGAGTATTAAAACTCTTCAATCCGACCGAGGAGGAGAATACCTCTTTAGTGAGTTTCTGACATACTTAGAAGAGAATGGAATTCTCTCACAATGGACCCCTCCTGGAACACCACAGCATAATGGTGTATCAGAAAGGAGGAATCGAACCCTGTTAGATATGGTTCGATCCATAATGGGCTTTGTAAGTCTGTCAAATTTTTTTTGGGGATACGCACTTGAGTCAGTTTATTTTATTTTAAATAAAATTTTAAGTAAGTCTGTAAGTAAAACATCACATGAAATATGGATAGGGCGTAAGCCAGCACTCTCTCATCTGAGGGTTTGGAGATGTCTGGCTTATGTCAAACGATTGAAAACTGACAAGCTTGGATCTAGATCTGATAAATATCTATTTATAGAGTACCCAAAAGAGACCAAGGGATATTACTTCTACCTTGCTGACGAACAGAAGGTGTTCGTCAATAATAGGGCTATCTTGTTTAGAAAAGGAGTTCCTTGATGAAGGAACTAATACCTCAAAGATTGAACTTGATGAAGTTCGATCGGTAGAAGAACTGACACAATCTAGTAAACCCATAGAGTCAGACTTGATTAGATCAAATCTGAAACCTATTGTAGAAACATCTTTAAAGAGATCCGGTAGAGTACCGCATCAACCAGATAGATACTATGAATTCTTAATTCAAGATTGGATCCAGTTGAACTCGATGAGAATAATGAGGATCCGATCACCTATATGGATGCAATACAAAGGTCTGACTCCGATAAGTGGCTGGAAGCCATGAAATCCGAAATAGAGTTCATGAAAATCAATAATGTATAGACATTGGTTGACCCACCTGAAGGGATAAAATTCATAGGGTGTAAGTGGATCTTCAAAAAGAAAAGGGGCACAGATGGGAAGGTGGAGACTTATAAAGTCCGTTTGGTTGCCAAGGGTTACTGTGAGTGTTATGGTATTGACTATGATGAGATATTTTTTTCTATGACAATGCTCAAGTCTATTCGGATTATGCTTGCGATAGCAACACATCTAGACTATGAAATCTGATAAATAGATGTGAAAACAGCCTTCCTAAATGAAGAGCTACAAGAAGAGATGTATATGATACAACCTGAAAGTTTTATATCCACAGATGAGTCTAAGGTGTGCAAGTTTTAAAGGTCCATCTATGGACTTAAGCAGGCATCTCAGAGTTGGAACACACATTTTGATAAAGTGATAAGATCGTATGGCTTCATTAAGAATGGAGAGGAATCCTGTATATATAAATGAGTTAATAACTCTGTAGTAGTATTTTTTATTTTGTATGTCGATGACATTCTCTTAATCGGAAATGACATCCCTGCATTACAGAAAATAAAAGTTTGGTTGTCATCACAGTTCTCTATGAAAGACTTGAGAGAAATATCCTTCATCCTTGGGATGAAGATCTATAAAGATCAATCTAAAAGGTTGCTTGGATTATCCCAGTCAACGTACATTGATACTGTACTGAAAAAATTCAGCATGAAAAATTTCAAGAAAGGCTATCTTCCGATAGGCCAAAAAATTTTTCTCTCGAAGAGTGATTGTCTAATAACTCCTCAAAAGAGAGAGAGCGTATGAGTAGAATTTTATATACTTCGATAGTGAGATCTATTATGTACGTCATGACATGTATGCGATCGAATGTGACATACTTATTAGGAGTAGTGAGTAGATACCAGTCCGATCCAAGTGAGAATCATTGAAAGCTCGTAAAGATCATCCTTAAGTATTTGATAAATACTAAGGATCAGTGACTTATCTATGGAGAATCTGATCTAAAATTTATGGGGTTTACAGACTCCAGTTTTCAGTCAGATTATGACGACAGCAAAAGTGTGTCGGGATATATTTATATCCTGAACAGTGGAGTGATCTGCTGGACAAGTTTCAAGCAGCACACTATGGCCGACTCTACTTGTGAGGTAGAATATATCGCGATATCCGATGCTGCGAAGGAAGCTGTGTGGCTACAAAAGTTCATCAACAAGTTCGGAGTGGCATCCTCTCTTGATGGACTCATCTTGTTGTACTGTGACAGTACTGGTGCCATTGCTCAAGTGAAAGAATTAAAGTCACATCAGCGGACCAAGCACATTTTGTGCCGCTACTATTTGGTTCGAGAGATCGTAGATCGAGGTGACGTCAAGCTTCAAAAGATCGATGGAAAGAAGAACCTGACTGACCCATTTACTAAAACCCTTAACGTCAAGGAGTTCGAAAACTACAAATCAAAGATGGAGATACGATACTGAACCGATTGACTTTAGTCCAAGTGAGAGTTGTTGAGCATTGTATCCCAAAGCCAATCATCAACCTGTTGATGATTGTGCTTATCATTGTAATTATATATAAATTTTTAAATTAATAAATATTATTTGATTTTTCATCACTATGTACATCTTATTTTGAACTCTTGTTATGTGATGAAGTTCTTAGGACTATTTGATTCGATATAGGAGGATATATCATTTAGTCCTTAAATGAGTTCGCGACCAAATGATATGCTATTACTAAGATGATAGACATATCAAGTGTAGGTCATTGTGTGCCATATAGGTTGGTTGTCCTCTTAACTAAAAAGCATGGAGATGCTGGTATGGCATGCAGGTGAAATATAGGAGTATATTTCACTGAAAGTGACCAACTTCGGAGCACTCTGCTGTCAAGAATCACTATGAAGAGATATAGGTATGAGTGTCCCTCAAATCTGAGATCATCACGATGACTTGCAAGCAACTCACTATACTTTAATGTCGGACTATCTAAATTTTTAATTCAGCGATGAAAGATTTTTGGGCATAGTCAAGTACTTGTAAAGTCGGTGTGTGAGTCAAGATAGAATTGACCCCTCCAAATAAGTAGGAGTTAATGTATCCGTGTGTTTCAATTCAGTAAAACTTGATCAGAGTAATCCATGTGATGGATTTTAAAAATTGAAATACAGTGTGGATGACCATGTTAGGGTTGGCAGTTAAACCCTAGGTCACCTTGAGCATTTGGATCAAAGAAATGAATTATACGGTAACTATATTCAAATAGGCTCTTAAGTGTTGCTTAGCATACTTTCAGCCTATCCAGACGTCGGGTACCATTGTTAGATGGTTACTTCAATTGGTATAGGAATCAGTTCCTGTGCTACTGACTTATATTCGAACCTATGGGATTATACACACTAGAAGTTACTCTCCGATCACATGGCTAATCTGAAGAGTCTCAGTCAATGGAGACTCTGATGAAGAGTCCCAGTCAATGGAGACTCTGATGAAGAGTCCCACTGAACGGGGACTCTAGGGAAGAGTCCCACTAGACTTGGACTCTATCTTTAATGAAGGATTAATTAGTAATTAGATCACTAATTAGCTCAATTTGATTGAGCATTAAAGTCTAGATCAAGTCTGATTGAATTTGATTCAATCAAGTCAACTATGATTAGGTTATGAGATGACCTAATCGGTAAGAAAGAAATGATCCTGATTTGATCGGATCTATGGCTCAATTAATTTATTGATTTGATCAAATTTAATTAAGATTATAAGAGTCTAATTAGATTAAGTTCACCATGTTTTATTTGGGTCTAATTGGATTGGATTTGAAAGAAATTTAATTGGTTAAAACCTAGAGTCCCAAATGAGTAGGATTCTATCCCTTGTGCCACCTAAATTGTCTGACGTATTTTCTCACCACACAAAATCAGTTTATATATGAGAAAATTAAAAAATAATCCTTCTTTTGTCACTCATTAAGGATAAAAATTGGTTGGTTTTGATTTGAATTCAAATTAGTTTGAATTTCAACTTAAAACCTTATCCATATCCTTCCACATGTTGGCTGCTTTTGAAGGGATCAATTTTGTATGAGAAAAGGAGGTCTTCCCAATTGATTTTTATGTCCAATTTTTTTTGGTAAGTCCCTCTTTAAGTTAGATAGGGGTGAAAAAAGTTAGAGTCAAATTGAAATTCAAAAGAATTTGAATTACAACAAAATCCAGCCTTTATTCTGTTTTATCTGGTTTGTGCGACAACTATAAAAAGGCCATAATTTTGTGTGCCAAAAGGAGAGAGCTCTTTACCACAAGATATCAGAGAGAAATAAGGTCAAAAACACTTCTTTGGGATATAAGGATTGGGTGGGTTTCCTTCCTCCTTGATGTGAACAAAAGAGGAGACCGTTCTCCTCTTGGGTGAGAGACCTAGAACTATTCTAGATTTTTGGATAAGGAAAAAACCAAAGAGAAGAGAGTCTTTATTTAAATTTTCTCCACCATCTAGCATCCTTCTCTGATCTATCTTAGATATTAAAAAGGTTCGAGGTGATCGAAGAAGGAGATCAAGTCAGATCTACCATCAGAAGCTGACTGTGCGAGCTAGCACTCCCGTGGAGGGCTGATCGGTCTGAGGGGCTTCGTGTGGACCATCCGTAAAGGTCGGATGCTTGTGCGGCTGCTCGACATTAGTGAGAACTTCATACCATACTTACCAATGGTGGAGATAATCAACTCACGAAAAGATGATGAGTTCTGAACTCTACCGACATAATCTAAAGGTTAGATCAAATTCGGAGCATCAATGTGATCGATGCAGTTTTCTATTTTATTTTAAATTTTATATATAAATTTTTTATATCATAGATCCTTAATGATAGTTTAGATCGGATCTAAGGTATGTTTAGAAGATTAAAATATTTAATCTTTTATTATTTTGCTGTAAAATTTTAAAAATACATGTTTTGAACTATCCATTTTTTTCTTTATTAAGTGCTTCTCAAGTACTTAGAAATATTTTTTACAGCTATCTAGTACTCACAATCTGGACTCGATCGATATTTGCTTGTGATACTCACAATAAAAACTATATCGATTTGTGTGCATAGCATGACATATATGAGGCTTCCTTTAGTTGAAGCATAAGTGATCTAGCTCAAGTACTATATCTCTTCAAATATATTAGAACACATCTTCTTGAAGAAATCAGTCTCATACCTTAAGGATAGAAATCCTTTAGGAGTTATTCTTGCCGAACCCTTTCAGCACCTTCTCTACGCATATTTTTTGTAAATGATTTAGTATCCCCTTAGATCTATCTCATAGACTTAGATCTATCTCATAAATCTTTATTGGATACTTCTCGAGGTCATTCATATAGAATTTGTTTAGACAATCAAATTTTAAATCAATGTCAGCATAGAAACAACTTTTCTAATCAGGAGGATGTCATTCACGTACAATACGAGGATCGTGACAATACTCTCACTGACCTTTATAAATACATATTTTTGTCATGGAACATTTAATCACATTAAATGATTTGATCACATCAAATTCATGTTCTTTATCTCCTTCAAAGATTATTTTCTCTATATTCTTTGTCAAAATATCTAAATATCTTTCAATTGGATCGAAGATTATGAAATGAAGGAGGAACTATATATATTGACTCAATATGAATAGGTTTTATAACTCATTACTCTTAAGAAACTTTCTCTTTGAGCTCAGTTTTTATTCTATTATTTTTATCTTAGACATACTATTTTTCAAGAGCATAGTATGTAGGTCACAATCACATCATAATCCTTTGGAAAGAAATTAATATTTCTAAAATTCTTTAGGATACTAAAAAAATGAGTCTTATAGACCTAACCTCTAACTTGGTCCATATGTCAACACTTGACAGGTGCCAAACATCCTAAATATGCCACATCTCATACGGCATGATAGAAAAGACTTAGAGGAAACTCTTATTCATTAAGTAAAGTTTATTCCTAAAAAAAATAAGGAAAGATTAGTGATGCTCATCATGGATTGGGCTATATTGAATAGAGTCCTATTTCTGCTCTCGACCCCCCGTCAAGTTGAGGTACACTAAGAAGAGTCTATTATAAGACTATACCATTTTTTTGAAATAGGTTAGACACTCTCACTAAGGTGTATACCTCTTTGATCTCATCGAAGAATTTTAAAAATTTTTTAATTTATTTTTTACTTCATATTTGAATTTTTTAAGACTTTAGATTTGTGTCTCACATATATATCCATCCTGTGAACAATCACCAATGTAAATAATGAAGCAAAGAGAATCAATCCTGACCAGCTCATCAAATAGGCTGTATACATCAGAATGTATTAGGATAAATATATTAGTGATCCTCATCCCATGTCCTATAAAGGGTGGTTTGGTCATCCTTCCTTGAAGGCAGAATCTATAAATTGAAAATGACTCGAGAGTCGATGAGTCTAGGTGCTCATTCTTTTTTTATTTATTTATTCTGTTCTCTCCAATATGATCAAACCTGAGATACCATATATACTTTGGATCTATCTCATTTTTAGATCTCTCAGATCCTATGGCACACACTATCTACTCAGATACCAATATCGAGCAGATCCAACATACCTTTTGAAGGTATGTTCCTTATCCAATTTTCTTTCGATTCTCCTGGCATATAGGAATCCTTCCCTTTGAACTTTTCAAGACCTCATCAATAGTCACCAACTCAACCAAGGAGCAATCAATTTTATTCATGTGGTAGTTTACTATAAACTTTCATATAAATTGGTAAGGGATTGCATGATCAAATCCTTTTGTAATTCCTTATGCTTGGACATACTGAGCTTCTCAAGCTTATCCAAGTCATTAATTATTGTCAAACCATGACTATGAACTGATTGCTCTTTGATCAATCATCGGATGGTTTAGTAACATAGGGATATCCTGATTAGCTCAATTTCTTAAAACTTAAAATCATTCTAAGTTCCTGAGCTAATCTTTATAACTTGATCAGTTAGTCAATTGGTTCTAAGTTTGTCAGGATTGAAAGTCGATTTTTAATTCTATCAAAAAGAAAAAATTCTAGTTAAATATTTATACTTAATTTTAAATTTATTCTAAAAATTTTAAAATAAATATGCTTTCACTATTTTTTAGAATCTCTTACACTTCTCAGATAGAGAGATAGAAACCCTTTACGACTAGGATTTTTAAAGGATACTACGGTCCCACCAATTGGCACACCATCTCACATGACAGTTATTGGCAATGTATCAATCGATGAGTGGATAACTCTTGTCCAATACTTCTCTGAGCTTGTTGCAGCAAACTTCAGTCTCTAAGTCCTAAAACCTCACTTGATAGTTATTGGCCTTATTTTTTAGTTAAGTTAGACCTACCAATCTTGTATAAGTGAAGCCATCATTGGGACCCTCACCTGATAGTTATTGAGCCCAACCCTATCTTCATCCCATAGCATCTCATGCCTATGAGTGGTTATGTCTTCTCTAGTGCAACTGAACCTCTGTATCCAGTCAAGAACAATCAACATCGAAAAGGGCCCACATATCTATAACGATGGAAGGCCACTGGACTTTATATATGCGAGAAGATTTAATTTAGATATCTTTAATTTTAATTATTTATTTACATCCAATGTAAATTCATAATTCACATGGATCTACTAGAGAGATCTTAACTTGGTTCATCAAGATCGAATCAAAATGCAACTGCAACATGTGTGGTGAACTCAAACCTACGCACCCAATAAGAAACTTAATCAACCAAATTAGCCAAGTAAGTTCAAGATTTGTGGGAGGCTCTTCGTGCATGAGTAACAGTCTAAATTAAGTAACCACCATTCTATCTCTTGTCCAAGACACCAATCGATCAACCAGCTTAAATTGGTTCAGTCTAATTGGTTTATATCACCATGAATTGCAAATCGTTAACCAAGTTATCGTGCATTCATGATACAACCCTACTCTAAGAATTTGTAGTGATTTAAGGTGATCACTGCATGTATCCATGAAAAGCACGTGCATGAATATCTCATAGTCCTTATGATTATCACATAATCCTTATAATTATCATATAATCCATTATGTTCATGCTTAAATTTTTTATGGTGTTTCATCAATCTTTTTTCATCCTAGGAGAACCTCACAACATAACGACACTTGTTATGCCAGATCAACTTTATGTCAGGATGAACTTAGATTGACTCAGCTAATTTTATCATATGTTCAATCAAATTACTTTAATTTGAATACATATATACTATCATTGATTATATCAAGATAGGTCTGTATCTATGAACATCATCTCATGCATGAATATATAATAAAGATAAATTTAGATTTAATAAAATTCACATCTCATAGAAATTATATTCAAAATTTTAGATGTATGAATATTAAGGTAAAATTGAGATATGAAAATTTTTGATTAATCAAGACACACATGACTTTTAATAATCATTAATTTCAGATTAACAATAATAAGAAATTAAATTTTTAGATATGAAAATAATTTTTAGATCTCAAAAATATTTGCATGAACATAAATCAATCTAAATTTCAGATATGAAAATAATTTTTAGATCTTGAAATCTATCACATGAATTTCAGCCATTCAGATTTTAGATCTAAAAATATATTTTTAGATCATGAATTCCATCTCCTTGATCATGAACATTCTTAATTTTATATCTAGAAATCAAATTTTTAGATCTACATTCATCTTCATGATCAAATAAAATTCAAATTTTTAGCTTTGAAAATAATTTTCAGATCTAAAATCTAGATCTCAACCATGTAGTAATGAGATGGCTTTGATACCATTGTTGGATGTCAACATCACATGATGATAGGTATATATTCAAAAATTTTAAAAATTTTAATCTACATAGAGATTGTAGTGGAATAAAAATTTTAGATTTGAATTTTTAACATCGTTCGAGGATAACCATTCAGCATAACTTTAAACTATTATATCAGGATAATCTTATGTCAGAACGATTCTAAGATTCAGATCAATAATTAGATCTAATCTAACTAGTATGCATAAAGAGATCATATCTCAAATAAATCAGGCATCATCATTAATTACAAGATTAAAGATCTATGAAGAAAATCTGAATTTCATACTTTTGCGCAGGTAGATCTTTACCGCAATCCAATGGTCTGTGGACGTCTTCAAGGTTCCATCATAGTCGTACAAATATTCAGCCTCTACAGATATTTATCAAGACTGCCTGATTAGGAGGTCTCGATCTCATCAGGATGCAAGCTCTCTTACAGAGATCGCTCTTTGGATTGTCGAATCGGTTTGATCTTTTAATTCTCTTCTCAAGAAAATCAAAATGATCTATAAGAAGATGATGAAATCAGATCACATCTGATTTTTTTTTACTTTTCTCTTCTCAAGAGAAAAATCAAGATTTATAAAAGAAGACAAGAGGTCTAATCTCTTTCCTCTTCTTTCTTGTCCAACTCTTGGACTGGATCTTGGAAAGGTCGAGGAGAACCATCCATCTCATGGATCAAAAATAAATTAGATTAAATTTGATTTTAATCATATCTAACTCTTAGACATCTTTGAGAGAGAGAAAGAGAAAAATATGTCCAACTCTTGGATAAAGAAGAGAGAGGAGGTTATCTTTAACAACTCACTATTGGTTATAAGAAGGAAGAGATACGAGAAGGCACCCACTTTTCTCTCGTTGAACAACCTTGGGCATCCCACCTTTTCTTCATGCCAATCCTCTCATATGAGGCGTCAACCAAGCTGATCTTCTCCCTTAGTGGAGGCACCCCTTTATCTCCTATTTAAATCCCAAGGTAGTTAGGGTTTAGGATAGGATGGAGTTGTATTAGATAAGGCATCTTCCTTTATGTTGCCGCCCCACCTCTCCTAAAAATTCCCTATGCCCAAGCTTGTGTACCCCTAGTTTCTCATGCATGCCCTTCTCAACATGAAGAGGTCTTGGGTGTCCTCTCTTATGTGGCATGCACTCCTCTTGGATTAGGTCAAGGGCTTGTTCAAATTCTAGTCCAAGCCAAACACTTGGATAAGATTAGATCAAACCCAATCAACATAGGTTTAAGTCTAATCCCATTAGACTAATGAAATCCAATCCTGGTCAAATTCAAATCATATCTAATCAAATTAAATCTAATTTAATTTGACTAGGATCTAATTTTAATATTTGATCAAATCAAATAATATATAACAATTACAATTAAGTCCTCCTATAACATACTAACTCTTAGTAAGTCCTCAATATAACTTTTAAATTTTTAATCCAATCATCAATCAAATTGATAATTAAGATCACTTGCGATTCATAATCATGATTCGACAGTCTGATCAGTCAGGATCTCTTTTATGTATTATCTCATAGGTTCTATTCTGCCGATAGTAAGAAATATTTTGATCTCCATCAAAATATTATTAAAACTCTTTTCAATAAATCAAAATAATTTTAACTCATCAATCGAGAATTATTGACCATTAAAATAATTCTCGTTGGTCTCACAATCTACCAGTGATGTCTAGCTGTATGTAGTGACAATCCAGTAGAATAGAAGGATAAACTTTTAGGTGTAGTTATCGTGTGATTCAGTTCTTCTATCATGAGTTCCGACAAAATGAAGGTTAAAAAAAACTCATCAAACTCCATCGTTTGTCATATGTAAGATTTATTCGATTTGAGTTTATTTATAAAATTTAATAGAAACTCTTTTCCATCGTTCACTCTATTTTGACCAAGATCTTTCAAACTCAATCTTTTAAATCATATAGGACTGCTCCTTAACTACTAAGATCGATAGATCCTATCTAGGTGCATACTCTATTTGTACAATGAATCTATTGTAGCCAACATACACCTCAAGGCTCTGTATGGCTAGAAGACTGAATTATGATGTAGTTAAACTATAGCAATCTCATTATAAATAATTCAGGCACCACAGGTCTAAGAATTAGTCACACTACTATAGCATCGAGAATGTCACTGATGAATGAGTAGATATCTAAGTGACTTCTCGTGTTGGTCATATTTGGTACCTTTGTACTCTAACAAATACCTGAAATTTTTGCTCTAGTATCTCCATACTATAGACTCGAGATTTGTCTGTCCTAAAAAAAATAATTTCTGTACCAATCTTTTCAAAACAATCACCATCTTTGTGATGATTCTTCGATCGGGAGCAATTTGAGAATAAACCATCAATGACACTTGCCTCAAATTCTCAACTCTTGATAATATGTATCTATTAGATTTTTATGATTTCATGCATGCATATTTTACAAATGAAGTATGCAGTAGAATTTTAAATTTTTTAGATTAAATCTAATTAATCTAAGCATACATAAGATCATATCTTCAAACCATAACCAGAATCATTATATGTGAGATAAGATTCAGATATAGAAATCAAATAGAAAAAAATAAATATAAAATATATATGGATATGGATCAATCTTCAATGCGAACAGATGATCATAAATATCCTTCGAAAGTTTCTTATAGCTGCACAAGCATCTGACCTCTACGGATATCCATATGAAACTTTGATCTGATCAGAAGCCTTTTGATCTCACCGGGATGCTAGCTCCTTTACAGAGATCACATCTTGATGGTTGAAAATCTTCTTTTCTCCTAAGACACTCTTAGAGAATAAGAAGATGTAGGAGGATCTTGATCTCTATGCTAGAGATCATGAGAAGAACTTTTTTTTCTCTTTTCTTTCTAAAATTCATGCACCAAATCTCTACAATATAAATGTAATAATTTTATCTAACTTTTGGACAAAGAAAGGAAGAGGTATCCATGCCTAAATATGGACAAAAGAGAGGAGATAAGCTATCCTAACAACCAACCATTGGTTGTTGCAAGAAAGAAGAGATGTTTGCAACCAACCCTCACGCTATGGACCATGCACGCCGCCCCTTCTCCCTTTGTTTTTCTCCATGCCAATTCCTCTCCTTTTGGATGCACGCCCCCTCTGGTTTTTAGCTTTAAAACCTAATCTCAACTCACTCTTACACGTCCCATAGGTGGTGGTTTAAATAGGCATTAGATAGAGACCTAGTTTGGTTAGGAGATAGAATCCTAAATGCCTAGGACTCTACCAAACATTGGACACCGCCCAAGCCATGTCTCATGCCCAACTTTACATGATAAAAATAGGAGAAAACTCTTCTTTCTTACATGCTAATTAGGGAGCAAAAGTTGGCGTTAAAACAGGTTGTGGCATGGGGAATTTGTGGCGCACAAATCAGGCTCAACGTGGGACTGGTTTGGTGCATGTAATCAAGGTATTTCAAGATCATGGGACTCTTGATTAAATGGCTGTTTTAAACCCAATAAAACACCAATAGGTCCTAATCATATTAGGACCAGATTAGACTCAAATAAATAAGAATCCAAATCTGATTTGGAGTCCAATTAATTTAGATTAGATGTCTCCTAATTGGAGGTGGGATCTTAGTCCAATTGGACTCTTTCTTGGTGTTTGAGTCAAACTCAATTTTAATCCTAATCCCATTAGAATTTGATGCAGCATAAAAATGAAGATTCCTAGTCCAATTAGGAATACATACATCCTAGTCTAATTAGGAATTGGATCAAATTCAAATCTTAATTCAACTGGGACTAATCATCCAATCCTTTTGGGATTATCCTATAACCCCATAGGGTTGATCAAATCAAATCCAAAATGAATCAAATTAAATTCAACCAAATTGAACATGATACAAGCCCCAATGCTCAATCAAATTGAGTCAATTAGCAATCCTATTGCTAATTAATCCTCTTATAACTCAATAACTCTTTAGTAAGTTATATAATGTACTATTTGCATTAGATCAGTTATCAATCAAATTGATAATCAATTCTTGTTACGATTCATAATCATAATTCAACCATCTAATCAGTCAAAAATCTCTTTTATGTGTGATCCCATAGGTTCTATTCTGTCTGGTAGTGAGATATATTGTGATCTCTATCACGATATCATTAAAATATTTTTTAATAGATTGAAATAATTTTAACTCTGCCCATCAAGGATCATTGATCATCAAGATGATCCTTGTGAGTCTCACAATCCACTAGTGACACCTAGCAGTATGTAGTGGCAACCCAGCAAAATAAAATATGAACCTCTAGGTGCAGTTAGTGCATAATACAGTCCCTCTATCGTGAGTCTCGATCAGATGGTAGGTCATGGATGAATCATCAAATCTCAACATCAGTCATATGATAGATTCAATCAGCTCGAGTCTATATGTGATTCTATGAAAATTTTTTTCTATCAATCACACTACTATGCCCATAGACTTAAGGACTCAGCCTCTTAAATCTCATAGGACTACTTCCTTTTGTTAGGATCGATAGATCCCATCTTGATGCACATCCCACTCCTACAGTGGACAACTGTCGCCAACATTCACTACAAGGGCTCCTTGAGACCCATGTTGATGTATCAATCAAACTCCAGCAGCCTCACTGTGAACAGTAGTATCATCTCAGGTCAAAAGACTAGTCATGCAACTGCAGCATCGAGAAAGTCACTAACGAGTGAGCAAAAATTCATGTGACTTCTCGTGTTGGTCACACTCAGTGCTAGTTGTTCTCTAACAACCACCTGCACTCTCGCTCCAGTGTCGCTACACTGCAAACTCGAGACCCATCTGTCTTAAAGAAGCGATCCGTGCACTGATCTATCTGGATCAATCACCATCCCTATGATGATCCTATGACCAGGAGCAATTTAAGAATTAAGCATCAGTGACACATGCCTCAAATTCTTAATTCTTTGAGAATATATGTCATTATCTTGTTAATCCCTTGGATAATTCATGGACACATAAATATGAATGATAATATAATTGTCTAATAAGTACAAAATCATATTTTAGAGATATAAAATGTGTCAGCCAAGATTGGCTTCTAGGGCATACATCCAGCAATATCATCATCTTATTAATTCTTTGGATGATTCATAGATATATATACTATGTGAATGAAATTAACTATCCTAAATAATTAAGTCAGATACAAAATTATATTCTAGAAAGAATTAATGTGTCGGCTTGATTGGCTTATAGGGCATACATCTAATATTCTTCTTACCTATCAAGATCGATAGATTCCACCTAGATCTATATTCTATTCCTATAATGAACCTACTGCAGCTAACATACACTTCAAAATTTCGTATGGCTAGGAGATCGAGTTATAGTGCAGTCAAACTACAGTAATCTCATTGTAAATAGCCGAAGCACCGTAGGTCAAAAACTATTCACACTACTACAGCATCAAGTATGTCACTGATGAAAAGGTAGATATCTAAGTGACTACTCATGTTAGTCATGCTCGGTATCTTTGTTCTCCATACTATAGATTTAAGACCCATCTATCCTAAAGAAAAATGATTTGTGCACCAATCTATCCTGATCAATCACCGTTCCTATGATGTTCCAGCAAGCAGAAGTAATTTATGAATTAATTATTAATGACATATGTTTCAAATTCTCAACTCTTGAGAATATATGTCATTAGTCTTATTAATTCATTCGATGATTCATAGACACATTAACAATATGGATAGAAAAATCAATCCTATCTTATTTCATTAATAAATCAAAATTATAAATTATATTCTTAGAAAGATTATATGTGTTGTCCTAATTGGCTTCTAGGGTAAACATCTAACAATCTCTCACTTATACTAAAGTCAATTATCCACAAATCTAAGTCCTATCTTCTCAAAATGGACTTCAATCTTTTACTGGCTTAGTTGTTTAATCAATGGATCAGCCATATTGTCAGTGGTGTCAACTCTCTATATCTTGATGTACTTTTTTTTTAGGTAATCATAGATGAGATGGAATCATCACTCTATATGTTTGGACTTCTGGTGGGACCTCGGCTCCTTAGCTAGGACTATGGCACCATTGTTATCGCAGTAAAGTGCAATGGCATCTGATGGCATTACATCTATCTCTGCAACAAACTTCTTGAACCAGAGTATCTCCTTTGCAGCTAATGATATGGTGATGTACTCATCTTCCATGGTGGAGTCTGCTATGACAGGCTACTTGAAACTTTTCAACTCACAGCACCATTATTGCATAAAAAAATACTACTTGATGCTGATTTTTGATCCTCAATATCAAACATAAAGTCTGAATCAATATATTCTTACACCCTCAACTCTCATCCTCTAAAGATCAAGAACATATCCATAGTCCTTGTCAAGTACTTTGAGATACATTTTTTACAGATGTCCAGTTTTCTTCACCTGGATTCAATTGATATCTGCTTATGACACTCACAATATGAGCTATATCAGGTCGTGCACACAGTATGGCATATATGAGACTTCTTATAGCTGAAGCATAAGAAATTTTACTCATGCGTTCTATCTCTTCTGATGTATTAGAGCACATCTTCTTGGAGAGATGAATTTCATGCCTAAAGGGCACAAACCTCTCTTGGAGTTTTTCATGCCAAATCTTTTAGTATCTCCTCTATGTACTTTCTCTGTGAAAGGTCTAGCATCCTTTTAAATCTATCTCTATAGATCTTAATCCTCAAAATAAAGGATGCTTCTCCAAGGTCATTCATGGAGAATTTCTTAGACAACCACAACTTGATTGAGGTTAATATGGGAATGTCATTCCCAATTAGAAAGATGTCATCCACATACAGTATGAGGAAAGTGACAACACTCCATTGATTTTTTTTGAACACACATAGTTTCTCCTCATTTTTGATTAAATCAAATGATTTGATCACATGGTTAAAATAGATGTTCCAACTCTGAGATGCTTACTTAAGTCCATAAATGGATCTTTGCAGCTTACAAACTTTATGATCTCCATCACTAAAATGAAACCCAAAGGCTACTTCATATAGATATCTTCCTCAAGATATCCATTTAGAAAAGTAGTTTTCACATCCATTTGCTATATCTCATAATCGTGATATGCTCAATGATAAGTAATATTCGAATAGACTTCAGCATAGCCACTGACGAAAAGGTATCCTCATAGTCAATGCCTTCGCATTGATTATAACCTTTAGCCACAAGCTTTGCTTTAAAGGTCTCTACCTTTTCTTCTGATCCAATTTTTTAATTGTAGATCCATTTACACCCAATAGGTATAATACCTTCTAGTGAATCCACTAAGGTCCAGACTTAGTTCAAGTGTATGAGTCAATCTCTGACTTCATTACCTCTAATCATTTTTTGAAGTTGATATCTGATATCGTCTCGCTATAGGTCTTGAGATTATCTCCATATATCCAATTTTCAATAAGGAATATTTTTTTTACATCCTCTGTGATAATACCTAAGTATCTTTTAGAAGGATAAAAAATCCTACTAGATCTATAAGGTGGAGGAGGAGATGCGTGTATTGGCCTGACTTGAATTGGTTCCATAGGTTTTGAGACTCGTTGCTCTTTAGAGATTTTTTTTTCGAGCCTGATTTGTCTCCCTATACCTCCATCTTGAATAAACTATTTTTTAAGAAAAATGATATGTCGGCTCACAATCATATTGTGATCCTCTGTGAGATAGAAATAATATTCTAAAAACTCCTTAAGATATCCTATTAAACAAGTTTTCAAGGATCTGGCCTCTAATTTGTCTGTCTGTTGTCTTTTGATATGGGTCGGATATCTCCAAATTTTGAGGTGACCTAGACTCGATTTCTTACCATGCTGTATCTCATACGGTGTGGTAGGAATGGTTTTAGAAAGAACCCTACTTAATAGATAATTTGCTATAAGTAAACTATGACCCCAAAGAAATATAGGAAGATTAATGAAACTCATCATGGATCGAACAATATCTAATAGGATTTGATTTCTTCATTCTGAAATCCCATTAAGTTGAGGCATTTCAAATGGAGTTCATTATGAGACTATGCCATATTCCTTGAGATAACTTAAAAATTTTTTACTAAGGTATTCACCTCATCAATCTGATTGAAGAACCTTTAGAGATTTTTCAGTTTGTTTCTCTTTTTCATTTCGGAATTCTTTAAATTTTTCAAAGGCTTCAAACTTGTATATTATAAGATACACATATCCGTACCATGAACGATCATGGATAAAGGTGATGAAGTAGAGATAATCTCTTCTAACCGACACATCAAATGGATCACACACATCAATGTGTACTAGGATAAGTATATCAGTGATCCTTTCTCCTTATCCTATAAAGGGCAGTTTGGTCATCTTTCTAGCCTAGGGTGCCACACATACTTTAGGTTAACTTCATCTCTAGGTCTTTTAGATCCTATGGCACTCACTTCTTGCTCGACGACATTCACAGGCACATCAACATGTAACTGATAGAGACTGTTTATTAAGAAACTATTTTCAACCATTTTATTTTCAAAATAAATGATATAATAATTTTTATAAAAATAAATTACATAGTTGTCCTGTGCTAAATAAGAAACAAAAATTAAATTTCTTCCAACAGTAGGTACATAGTGAGAGTTCTTAAGAATTAAACTAATCTCAGACAGTAATTGCAGAGGATAGGTCTCCACAGTTACAATAGTAACTCTTGCCCCATTTCTGACTCGTAGGATCATTTCTCCTTTTCTCAGCCTTCTACTATCCTCAAGACCCTGCATAGAAGTGCACAAATGAGTACTAAGATTATAGTCTATAACCCAACCAGAAGTGAAAAAAACCATAAGGTTAGTTTTGATAATGAGCAGGTCAGACATACCTTCAGAAGGTGTGCCATCTTTATTGTTCTTCAAGCTCGTCGGGTAAGCAGAGCAGTTCCTCTTTCAGTGGCCGTCATTGTTGCAATAAAAATACTTTTCTTTCTCTACGGCTTTCTTCTTGAAAACTTCCTTCCTCGGTCTATTCTCCACTTTCTACTTTTTCAAGAACTTCTTTTTCATAGTAGATTTTTTTTTGAAAAATAAAGTCTACTCCATAGCTAGAATAGTGCTCCTTAAACTCTTCAAGATCTCTTTAGTAGTAACCAGCATATTCAACAGCTTAACTTTGGTGTACTGAATCTTATTCATATGGTAGTTTATAGTAAACTGCACATATGAATCAGTAAGAGACTGTAGGATCAAATCAATTTGTAATTTTTTATCCATGGACATTCCAAGTTTCTCAAGCTCCTCCAAGTCCTTGATCATTGTCAGACAATGATAATGGATAGACTGTCCATCATGCATCTTCATCTTGAAGAGTCTTTTGAACACTTCATAGTAAGCTATGTAGCTCTGCTCACCATACAACTCTTGTAAATGAGTCAGTATGCCCCTTGTAGTCTTCATATCCTCATGCTGGCATCGAAGTTTATTAGATATGGATGCCAGCACGTAACATCGGATCTTGTTGTCATCATCCAATTACTTTTCATGAGATGCCCTTTGATCAAGGGTCAGACAAGCTGGCAGGGAAGGTATATCCTGGTCAAGTACATAGTTTAGTTTTTCATAACTCAAGACTATCTTCAGGTTTCGAAGCCAATCTTTAAAGTTGGGTCTAGTCAATCGGTTGGTCTGTAGGACACGAGCAAGTGGATTGGAAGCAAATATTTTCTACAGAGAGAAGAAGATTCTAGTTAGATTTTATATTTGACTTCTTTTAATTTATTTTAGGACTTTATTTTAGAAACAAACTCGACTCTCACTATTTTCTTGAATCTTCCATACTCCTCGGGTGGAGAAATAGAAACCTCCATGATTAGAATTTTAAGAGGGTACTCAGTCCGACTGATTGGTACACCACCTCATCTGACACTCCTCAGGAGGCTCCTCGTGCAGAAGCAACAGTCCTAATTAAGTAACCATCTTTCAATGCACTTACCTTAAATACCAATAGATCAATCTATTTCAAATCAAGCTTGACTTTTAGTTTCTTACCACAGATTGTGAAATTGTATTCATGATACAACCCTACATGAAGGGTCATAGTGATTTAATGTGATCACTACATGTATGGATAAAAATACAATGCAATTATCTCATAATTGAAATAAAATTAAATTTTATTTTCAATTAGGTCTTTTTTTTCCTCAAAAAGTGACTTATGATTAAGGGTCTCATCTCTTAAAATTCTAGGACAACCTTTCAACATAACTTTCAAAAATTTAGATTAACGATTTCATCTCTCATCATCTTAGCACAACCTTTCAACATAACTTTCATTATGCCAGGACAACCTTATATCAAGATGATCTTAGATTAACCCAAAATCATTTAATTAGATTTTTGATTTTAAATTTTTTAATCTAAAATTTTAGATCTAATCTAAATTTTAGATTCAAATATAAAAATTAGATCTAATTAAAAATAAAAAATTCAGATCTAATTTACAAATTTAGATATAATTGAAAGAAAAAATTTTAGATCTAAAATAAAAATTTCAAATTTATGCATTATCAGATCTAATCTAATTACAGATCTAAACATAACTTCAGATCTAATCTAATTTTAGTTCTAATCTTGATCTTAATAATACGATTTACAACCTAACTCTAATCTTAGTTGAAAAAAATTCTATAGCATGCATGCTAGATCAACAAAAAAAATTTTATGCAATGAAAGAGATCTAATTTAGCATGCATCTTTGAGATCACATCTTATAAAGCCAAATCTATCATATCCTTAAAATCAAAACATAAAATAAATCTAACATAACCTTAAAGATTTTCACCTTAGCGTGGGTAGATGGATATTCACCAAGATTTGATAATCGTGGGTATCTTTTTAGATTCTTCGAAGAGCCGCACTCATGTCCAACCTCTACAGATATCTACAAAAAAAATCTAGGATGCTTCTCTTAATTTTCTTCTCCAAAAAATCAGCATGCACTTTGTAGTAAGCAAAGAAAAGAAGGAAGAGAGAACTCCTCTCTTTACGTGCAGGTGAGATGCCCAACTCCCTTGGGCATTGAGATGGAGGATGCCCAACTTCTTTGGGTGTGGGGCATGAGGGAGAGAGAAAGGAGGAGGCATGGGGCTAAGGAAAGGGGGCTCAAGGTTTCTCAAAAATTAGCTCCATGAGATCTCATCTCAAGGGGTTTACATAGAGCGATAAGAGCCCTAGAGTCTTATGACTTTTGAACCAATTCAAAATCCCAATCTGATAAGGACTTTAACCAAGTCAAATCCCACTCATAGAAGAACTCTAGGCACCCCTCTCTTTCTCTCTTTGGCATCAAAATCAAATGCGGCGTGTGCCCCATCCTCCTCTCCACCTTCTCATCTTGTCGCACAAGATAAGGAGGCACTAACAATTTACGCCCCTTTGGATCTAATCCAAATGGGCAGGAACCCATTTCCTTCATAATTAATTCAAATGGGAGCCCAACTCTTGGCAATATATCTTATTGTTGAGAATTATATCCTAAAGTCAATCATTAGCCTATTGACGATTATACTCATTGATGTAATTATATATGAACTAATTATTAATAAAATATTTATTTGATAATTTTTATCATAAACTTATACATCTTATATATCAAACTTCTGTATTATGATGAAAATTTTTAGGACTATTTTAAATCGATAAAAGAAGATTTATCGTTTAGTCTTTAAATGAGTTCGCGATCAAATGATATGCTATTACTAGGATGATAGATATATCAAGTGTAGATTATTGTGTGCCATATAAATTGGTTGTCCTCTTAACTAAAGAGCATGAAGATGCTGGTATGGCATGCAGGTGAAATATAGGAGTATATTTTACTGAACGTGACCAACTTCAGAGTACTTTGCTATCAGGAGTTACTCCGAAGGGATATGGATATAAGTGTCCCTTCGATCTGAGATCATTACGGTGACTTGCAAGTAACTCATTGTGCTTTGAAGCCAGACTATCTAAATTTTTAATTCAAAATCGAAAGATTTTTGGGCACAATCAAGTACTTTTGAAGTTAGTGCATGAGTCAAGATAGAATTGACCACTCCAAGAGATTGGAGAGAATGCTTTGTATTTTAATTTAGTAAGACTTTGACCAGGACAGTCCTTGTGAAGAGTCAGAATTTATTAGGTTGAGATACATAATGGATGCACTATTAGGAGTTGACAATTTAAACTCTAAGTTATCCTTGCATCAAGGGTCAAAGGGATGAATTATACGGCAACTTTATCCAAGTAGGTTCTTGAGTGTTGCTTTGCATACATTCGGCCTATCCAGACATCGGATACCATTGCTAAATGGATACTCCAATTGGTATAAAAATTTATTTCTATGCTACTGACTTAGCTTCGAACCTATGATGTCACATACATTAGAAGTTTCTCTTCGATCAGATAGCTGATCTGAAGAGTCTCATCAGACTGGGACTCTACTGAAGAGTCCCACTGGATTGAGACTCTGGTGAAGAGTCTCACTGGACTGAAACTCTATCATTAATAGAAGATTAGTCAGTGATTAGATCACTAATTAGCTTAATTTGATTGAGCATTAAAATTTGGATCAAGTTTAATTGAATTGGATTCAATTAGATCACATCCGATTATGTTATGAGATGATCTAATCGCTAAGGGAGAATTAATCTTGATTTGATCGGGATTATGGCTCAATTAATTCTTTGATTTGATCAAAATTAATTGAGCCTATAGGAACTAAATTAGATTAGGTTCATCATGATTTATTTGAGTTTAATTTAATTGAGTTTGAATGAAACCTAATTAGGAACTTAATTGATTAAACCCTAGAGTCCAATATGATTGGACTTTCTCCCTTGCACCTTCCCTTCTCTCCATGCCTTCTTTCATCGCATAAATTGGTTTGTACACTGAATATTCCATGCCAAAGCCCCTCATGTTGTTGTCCATTAGCGATAAGATTAGGTTGGTTTTAAATTGAATTCAAAAGGTTTGAATTTAAACCTAAAATCTTATCCCTATCCTCCCACACACCGGCACTTTATGAAGGCCTCTAATATGTGCGACAAAAGAAAGTGATCCTGATTTATTTCCCTTGCCAAGAAACTTGTTCAACCTCCTCTTCATCTAGATATGGATGGGTTAAGTGGTGTTTGATTTGAAATTCAAAGGGAGTTTGAATTCGAATCAAATAAGTCCTTATCTCATCCCTATTCCTTTTGTACGTCATCCATAAAATGCTTGTGATTTTGTGTGCCATCTGATCTCTAAGTTTTACCATGAGATAGCAAGGAAGGAGAGGGGATAAACATCCTTTTAGAGGTGTGAGATTTGGGGTGGGCTTCTATCTTCTTGGCATGTGCATTGGAGGAGATCTATCTCCTCTCGAGTGAGAGATCTAGAATCATTCTAGGATTTTTGGATGAGAAAAAAACCAAAGAGAAAAAAATTTTCATCTGATTTTCCTCTACCTTCTAGCAACCTTTGCTGATCCATCTTCGATAGCAAAAAGATTTGAGGTGATCGAAGAAGGAGATCAAATCAAATTCGCCATCAGAAGCTGACTGCACGAGCTAGCACTCCTGTGGAGGGCTAATCGATCCGAGGACTTCATGTGGACCATCTAGAGAGGTTGGATGCTTGTGTGACTACGAACGATCAGTTAAAACTTTCAGGTCCGCATTCTCAATTATGAAGTTCGACTACCAACTCTCAGATATTGGGTTTGAAACCATAATAATGGTAGATTAGATCTATTATAGTGTGTTAACTTTTGTTCACATACTTGTTGTTTTAGATTCAGATTTTTATGCATGTAAATTCATATCATAGATCTATTTGTAAGAGTTTTAAAATTAAATTTTATATATATATTTATAAATTTAAATAGTTTAATCTAATATTTTTTTACTATAAAAATTTTTGAAATACATGCATGAAACCCCTACGCATCCCAACAGTGGTATCAAAGCCACGGTTCTATATGACATGATGTTATATGTATTTAGATTTATAATTTAATTTTGATTAGATTTGATATATGATATTATAAATCTAAAATTAGTTATAGATCAGATCGTACAAACTGAAATAAGATTGTCCTGCTGTAAGGTTTATCTCTTATAGTGCAAAGGTTATCCTAATTTGTACTGATCTTTATAAAATTTAATTTTAAATTGAAGCATGTGATATTTATTTATGATGATTATTATTTAATTTTAATATAATAAAAATATAATAATTAGATATAAAATAATTTAGATTAAATTTAAATTATTTAGATTAGATGATCTGAGTAGCGAAGTAATCAGATCGGATTTGTCACCATTTGGTCATAGGAGGTAATAGAGATTAGATTTTTTTTTTATTTAATTAGATTATCTTATGATGTATAGGGTATCATTGTGACTGTATCCCATGAAGATTAATGCAAAAAAAAAAATTTACTTTTCTACAAAATCTTAGGATTGCGTATCTAATACATTATATAAAAAGTAGTTGCATCTAATCATTACAAATAAAATCTAGAATCATAAATATATTTAGAATAGTTTTAAAATAATTTATGATTAATTTTATTACTATTTATGTAGAACTATTTTAAGCTAAAATTATTACAATTATTATAGTTTGCCCATTGAGTCGACTCAGTTTTATTTGGGATGACTCAGGACCCTAGTTAGTCAACTCAATTTTTGTTGAGCTGACATAATGAAATAAGTTGAAAATATAATTTATAATTTATCATCAATGAGTCAACTAAGTCTCAAAACTTAGACGATCCATTATGATGAGTCGGCTCAATCCAGGAATGAGCCGATTCAAATTTCAGATCTAAATAATCATGCATGAAATTTAATTATAAAAATATTTTATAAAATTTAAAATTATTTTTAAATATCAAACCTCTACCTACAGTCTCAAATTTAATTGAGATTTAAGTTGAATATATTAGATCTAGAATTATAAATTAAAGATCTAATGTCAATTGCATAAAATATGGGTGATGGATTTAGGGGTTAGCTTGATCAGATTTTCCTAATTGAGTTAGACCCTAGGGTTAGAATCAAAGATTAAATAGACTAAATAAAAAAATTGATTAAGCCTAACTAAAAGTTGAATTAAATTAAATCAGAATTTCTCTAGAGCTAATATAATAGTTGTAGTTGGTCGAGTCTATAACTTTGATTAGACCCAAATGAACTTTGATCTCTTGTTTAGTGGTCGAACCAAAATCTATAAGTTGATCAAGTTGAAACTAATTAACCAGTTGGTATCTAAGGTAAGTTTGGCAGTCTTGATCGATGGTCATTAATTGGAAGCTACTCATATAGATTGAGTCTATGATGAGTTAATGGCATATCCCTCCCATCGATCTTACTTATCTGGCTAACATGGTGAATCAAGTTTTGAACAGATCGCTTAATGATAAGGTTTGATCTATGGTTACTAAAAAATTAGCTGTGACTAATTTAGGTACTCCTAGTTTGACTTGTCTTAGTCCTCATCATGACTTGGTAAAGTTAGTGCGAGGATTGATGACTTATCCATTGGACCAATTTGTTTTTGGTCCACCATAATCTAGCTTGGTGAAGTGAGTAGGAGGATTAAGATTAGCTGGTCTATATATTTAATTCTATTAAATTATGTTAATCAAATCTTCTAAATTATTAGGTTTATAAAATGAGCTGGTTATGGTGATGACTAGATTATAGCCTCCCATTAAGATGAATGATAATGGATCCATTATTTCTGATTGATATTGCAGATGCCATCCATCTGATATTTTTCTGAATGATGGAAGTATCATTCATCATATGATGACTCTGTTGTACTTTCTGATGAATGATTGGGTTAGCCGAGTCATACTTGGATCTGATTATTCATTAGTTAGAATCACTGAATAGATTTATGTAAATGGTTGGACCTAACCAAAATTTTCAGTGGAGGCCCATCACCTACTGAAATAAAATCTAGGATAAAATTAATTATTAAAAATTATTTAAAAAATAATTGATTGAGAATCTAGCCATAGATGCATATGAATTGATCGAGTCATACTCAGATCCATATGCAATCTGTGTGGATTCTAGTATCCACTAAGGAATTAAGATAATTCTTTAAATTGAAGGTAGAGGCTAACAATTCATATAAAATAATGGGAGAACTTTTAAACTAAAGTCCACATCTTTAGGTTTAATTAATTCATATACTAATTAGGTCTGTATTTTTTTTTCAAAAAATGGCCACTATCGTGTCGCTCTACTCACTGTTTAACAGTGATGAGCTTATTGGATCCAACTTCGATAGTCAGTATCGGAAGTTTAATATTGATCTTGAGCCCAATCTAGCTAAAAAATTTAAGGCTGAACCGAATCAGATAAACTATGACCCAAATAGGCTCAAGAGAAATGAGCAATTAGTTGCTGGTCAAGGTGCTTATATGATAAAATCTTATAATTTTTCTATATATGACACTACTATCTGGGTATTGGATATCGAAAGTCCAGTTTACATATATAATTCATTACAAAGAATTTAAGTTAGTAGAAAATTTGAGGATGATGAGAGATTCCTAAATATGAGAGATGGAAGTCAAGTTCCAATCCTGACTTTAGGAGTCATCGAGTTTATTTCTAAATCCAATAGTATCATTTTAAGTGATTGTCACTATTGTCCATCTTTTTTTATGAATATAATCTCTGTTGGCCTTTTGACCAAAGATGATTATAGTTTATCAATAAAAATAATTATTATAATATTATTATGAATGATGTTATAATAATACGAGGATTATTAAAAAGTGACATCTATATTTTGTCACAACCTGTGAGCATAACGTACACTCCAAATAAACATCTTAAGTTAGATAATGTCATGGATGTCTACTTTTGATATTGTAGGCTCGATCACATAAACAAGAGTAGAATAAATAGGTTAGCACAAGAGGATATCCTCAATATCAATGATTGTGAATTATTATCGATTTATGAGTCTTGTCTTCTTGGGAAGATGATTAAGTCACCTTTTATTGGAAAAGATGAACGAGCCAATGATATTCTGGGTCTAATATATAGTGATGCATATGGACCTATGAGCCCTAGTACCATAGGAGGGTAAAGCTATTTTATTACATTCACAAACAACCTATCTAGGTATAGGTATGTCTACTTGATGAAATATAAGTCTGAATCATTTAAAATGTTCAAATGATTCTGTAATGAAATAGAGAAATAAATTAAAAAAGATATTAAAATTTTTTGATCTGATCGAGAAAATGAATAACTTTTCAGTGAATTTTTGACATATCTAGGAGAGAATGAAATTCTCTCACAATGGATCTCTCTAGAGATACCACAGCATAATGGCATCTCGAAAAGGAG
Organism: Elaeis guineensis; assembly: GCF_000442705.2. Lineage (NCBI taxonomy): Eukaryota > Viridiplantae > Streptophyta > Magnoliopsida > Arecales > Arecaceae > Elaeis > Elaeis guineensis. Next base: position 12,572,559 of record NC_026003.2, on the reverse strand, counting down.
GAATCGAACCCTGTTGAACATGATTCGATCCATGCTAGGGTTTGCAAGTCTGCCGACCTCCTTTTGGGGATATGCACTTGAGACAGCCTATTTTGTGCTTAATAATATTTCAAGCAAGTCAGTTAGTAAAACACCATATGAGATATAGTTAGGATGCAGGCCGAATCTATCTTATCTTAAAGTCTGAGAATATTCGGCTTATGTCAAACGATTACATATCGATAAGCTTGGACCTAAGTTTGATAAGTATTATTTTATAGGATACCTTAAAAAAATGAGGAGATATTACTTTTACCTTCCTACTAAACAAAAGGTATTTGTCAGCAGTAAGGCATACTTTTAAAAAAAAAGTTTCTTAGTGAAGAAACAAGTACCTCTAAAGTCGAGCTTGATGAAATTTGACAGGTAAAAGAACCAACACCAGTGACTGAATCTGAATTGAATTTGATTAGATCAAACTCGGAGCCCAATATAGAACCATCCTTAAGGTGATTCGATAGAGTACCACGTCAATCAGATAGATACTTTAGTTTTTTGATCTGGGATGGAGATCCTATTGAGCTCAATGAGAACAGCGAGGATCCAATCATCTACATGGATGTGATGCAGAGGTCGGACTCTGAAAATGACTTGAAGCTATGAAATCCAAAATGGAGTCTATGAAGGTCAATGATGTATGGACATTAGTTGGTTCACCTAAAAGAATAAATCCATAAGGTGTAAGTAGGGCTTCAAAAGAAAAAAAAGTGTAGACAAGAAGGTGGAGACCTATAAAGTCTGTCTAATTGTCAGCATTATGGTATTAACTATGACGAGATATTTTCTCTTATGGCAATGCTCAAGTTCATTCGGATCATGCTTGCGATAGCAGCATACCTGGACTATAAAATCTAGTAAATAGATGTGAAGATAGCTTTTCTAAACGGAGAGCTGAACGAAGAGGTGTATATGATACAACCTGAAAGATTCACATCCACAGATGAGTCCAAGATGTGCAAGCTTTAAAGATCCATTTATGGATTGAAGCAAGCATCTCAGAGTTAGAACATACGTTTTGATAAGATAATCAGAATGTATGGCTTCGTTAAGAATGGAGAGGAACCCTGTATACATAAGTGGGTTAATAGTTCAGTGATTATAATTTTTATTTTGTATTTGGATGACATTCTCTTAATTGAGAGTGATGTCCCTGCATTACAGGGAATAAAAGTATTGCTGTTGTCACAATTCTTTTTGAAGGATCTGGGAGAAGCAGCTACATCTTAGAGATGAAGATCTATAGGGATAGATCTAAGAGGCTACTCGGATCCTTCCAATCTATGTATATAGATACCATGCTGAAATAATTCAGCATGAAGAATTTCAAAAAAGACTATCTTCTGATAGGCTATGAATTTTTCTCTCGAAGGATTGTCCGACAATCCCTCAAGAGAGAGAACATATAAGTAGAATCCTATATACCTCAACAGTGGGTTATATATGTATGCTATAATATGTACGAGACCGGATGTGGCATGCTTACTAGAAAAAATGAGCAGATACCAATCAAATCTGAATGAGAACCATTGGAAGGTTGCAAAAATCATCCTTAAGTATTTGAAAAATATTAAGGACCAGTAGTTGGTTTATAGAAAATTTGACTTGAAACTCGTGGGATACACTGATTTTAATTTTCAGTCAGATTATGATGATAGTAAAAGTGTATCAGGATATATCTTTATTCTAAATAGTGGAGCAGTCTGCTAAAAAAATTTCAAGCAGCATACTGTGGCCGTCTCAGTATGCGAGATGGAGTATATCACGGTATCTAATGCTGCAAAGAAAGCTATGTGGCTGAGAAAATTCATCATCGAGCTTGAAGTGGCACCCTCTCTTGACGGTCCAATTATGATCTATTGTGATAGTATTGGAGCCATAGCTCAGGCAAAAGAGTCGAAGGCACATCAGCAGATGAAGCATATTCTGCGTCGTTACCACCTTATCTAAGAGATCGTGGATTGAGGTGATGTCGATCTTTAGAAGATCGATGGAAAGAAAAATCTGACCAACCCATTCACTAAAGTCCTTATGGTAGAGGACTTCGAAGATCATAAATCAAAGATGGATATATGGTACTGTACCGATTGACTTTAGTCTAAGTGAGAGTTGTTGAAAATTATGTCCCAAAGTCAATTGTCAGCCTGTTGACGGTTGTGCTCATTGATGTAATTATATATAAATTAATTATTAATAAAATATTTATTTGATAATTTTTATCTTAAGCTTGTACATCTTATATATCAAACTTCTGTGTTACGATGAAAGTCTTTACGACTATTTTGAATCGATAAAAGAAGATTTATCGTTTAGTTCTTAAATGAGTTCGCGATCAAATGATATGCTCTTACTAAAATGATAGATATATTAAGTATAGATCATTGTATGCCATATAAGTTGGTTGTCCTCTTAACCAAAGAGTATGGAGATGTTAGTATAGTATGCAGGTAAAATATAGGAGTACATTTCACTGAACGTGACCAACTCCAGAGCCTTTGCTATCAGGAGTTACTTCGAAGGAATATGGGTATAAATGTCCCTCCAACCTGAGATCACCATGATGACTTGCAAGCAACTCACTGTGCTTTGGTACCGGACTATTTGAATTTCAAATTCAGGATCGAAAAGTTTTTGGGTATAGTCAAGTACTTGTGAAGTCAGTGTGTGAGTCAAGATAGAATTGACCACTCCAAGAGATTAGAGAGAATGCTTTGTATTTCAATTTAGTAACACCTCGGTCAGGATAGTCCTTATGAGGAGTCACAAGATTTATTAGGTTGAGACACATAATGGATACACTGTTAGGAGTTGACAGTTTAAACTCTAAGTCATCCTTGCATCAGGGGTCGAAGAGATGAATTATATGGTAACTGTATCCAAGTAGGTTCTTGAGTGTTGCTTTGCATATATTCAATCTATCTGAATGTTGGGTACCATTGCTAGATAGTTATTTCGATTGATATTCGAATATGTTCCTATGCTATCAGTCTAGATTCAAATTTATGGGGTCACATATATTAGAAGTTCATCTCCGATCATATAGCTGATCTGAAGAGTCCCACTAGATTGGGACTCTACTGAAGAGTCCCACTGGATTGGGACTCTATCATTAATGGAGAATTAGTCAGTGATTAGATCATTAATTAGCTCAATTTGATTGAGCATTAAAGTCTGAATCAAGTCTAATTGAATTGGATTCAATTAGGTCAAGTCCGATTAGGTTTTGAGATGATCTAATCACTAAGGAGAATTAATCTTGTTTTGATCAGGATTATGGCTCAGTTAATTATCTAATTTGATCAGAATTAATTAAGTCCATAGGAATCTAATTAGATTAGGTTCATTATAATTTATTTGGATTTAATTAAATTAGGTTTGGATGAAACCTAATGAGGAACTTAATTGGTTAAACCCTAGAGTCCAATGTGATTGGACTTTCTCCCCTGCACCTTCGCTTCTCTCCATGCCTTCTCTTATTGCATAAATTGGTTTGTACACTAAATATTCCATGCCAAAGCCCCTCATATTATCACCCATTAGTGATAGGATTAGGTTGGTTTTAAATTGAATTCAAAAGGTTTGAATTTAAACCTAAAATCTTATCCCTATCCTTCCACACGTCGGCACTTTGTGAAGGCCTCTAATATGTGCGAGAAAAGGAAGTGATCCTAATTTATTTTCTACACCAAAAAGCTTGTTCGGCCTCCTCTTTCATCTATATATGGATGGGTTAAGTGGTGTTTGATTTGAAATTCAAAGGAAGTTTGAATTTGAATCAAACAAGTCCTCATCTCATACTTATTCCTTTTATGCGGCAACCATAAAATGCTTGTGATTTTGTGCACCATTTGATCTCTGAGTTTTACTATGAATAGTAGAGAAGGAGAGGGCCAAACATCTTTTTGGGGATGTGATATTTGGGGTGGGCTTCTATCTTCTTGGTGTGTGCACTGGAGGAGATCTATCTCCTCTCGGGTGAGAGATCAAGAATCGTTCTTGGGTTTTGGATGAGAGAAAAATCAAAGAGAAGAGAGTTTTTATCTGATTTTTCTCCACCTTTCAGTAACCTTTGTTGATCCATCTTTGATATCCAAAAGGTTCGAGATGATCAAAAAGAAGATCAAATCAGATCCCTGTCAGAAGCCGATTACACGAGCTAGCACTCCCGTGGAGGGCTGATCGATCCAGGGCTTTGTGTGGACCATCCGTAGAGATTGGATGCTTGTGCAGCTGCGAACGACCAGTGAGGACTTTCAGAT
>NC_026003.2:12512464-12568164 GCF_000442705.2 Elaeis guineensis | reverse complement strand
GAATCTGAGGTCCTGAGAAAGAGGCATCGAGAGGCGGAGGCCGAAGCCAGCGACTTCGTCGGGCGCTCCAGAGCGCTGCTAAAAAGGGAGAGCTAGAAGAAGAAGTTGAAATCTGAGGCAGTCCTGGATAGAGGGCGGAGTAGGTAATTCTAGATCGGAAGGAGCAGAGCTTCCCTAGGGCTCTTCTTGGCCTTCCGTCTTTTCATGTATACATTTTTTTGTTGTTTTATCTCGCTTTTGTCGCTTTGCTTTTCTTCCTTTGGCCTTCTGGGCTTCGTGGTGTATATTTCGTAAATGGAATGAAAGGAAAAAAGGGTTTTGTGTTACCTCCTGCATATTAAATCGTCCGTCGGACTTCTCTTGTCGTTCGGCTTGTCCCGATTGACGTCGCTTGGAGGTGTCCAGTCGTCATGTGCTGGTTTGCTTTCTAGGTGGTCCGAACTCCGTAGTACTTCGGAGGTGCCGCCGTCTCCTTGACCTGCGTCGAGAGCCTTCTTAGAGGCCGGGGTGTTTGGTAGGAACTTTCCGTCTTTGTTGAGACGGGTTCCTTACATCTTTGGCGTAGTTTGTCCTTCATCTATTTTCATCGTAGTTCGTCGCTCTTCCTTTTTATTTTCCCTCCCTTTTTCAGAGTGAGGTTCCCCCCTTGCTTTTTGCGGGTTGCGCAGAAGTGTGAAGGTGCCGCTGAGGGGCCTTTCACCTTCGTTCGATCTTGTTGGGCGGTCGGGTTTCGTCATCGTCAGGATGAGGTTTTTCTCCTGTTCCCGACGGGATGCGGGGGCACATAAGGACCATCGTGAGGGTCCCTCCCCCCATCCGTCTAAAAGAATCGGGCCTTCGATTTTGCTCATGTCAGGATGAGGTTCTCCTCCTGTTCCGACATGGCCGTGGGGGCACATTAGAGCGTTGCAAGGCCTCTCCCCCATCCGATCTAAAAGAACGGGCCTTTGACTTTGCTCATGTCAGGATGAGGTTCTCCTCCTGTTCTGACATGGCCGTGGGGGCACACTAGGGTTGCAAGGCCTCTCCCCCCATCCGGTCTAAAAGAATCGGGCCTTTGACTTTGCTCATGTCAGGACGAGGTTCTCCTCTTGTTCCTGACATGGCTATGGGGGCACATTAGGGCGTTGTAAGGCCTCTCCCTCCAGGTCTAAAAGAACGGGCCTTTGACTTTGCTCATGTCAGGACGAGGTTCTCCTCCTGTTCCTGACATGGCTGTGGGGGCACATTAGGGCGTTGTAAGGCCTCTCCCCCCTTCTGATCTAAAAGAATCGGGCTTTGACTTTGCTCATGTCAGGATGAGGTTCTCCTCCTGTTCCTGACATGGCCGTGGGGGCACATTAGGGCGTTGTAAGGCCTCTCCCCCAATCTGATCTCAAGATAACTAGACTTTCATTTTAGTTATGTTAGGATGAGGTTCTCCTCCTGTTCCTAACATAACCTTGTTTTAATTGTTTGAAGGGGTTATCCCCAGTCGCAACAAATCCATTTCAAATGGGAGGAGCATGCAAAGTCGAAAGAATTTAGATTCAGGGCAGAGTCGTATATATTTACAGGTTTTCCGAGTTCCACGGTCGTGGAAGTCTGCTCCTCCTTGAGGCCCTCCGACGATGGAGTCGATGGTCCCAATTGGAGGCCGATCTCCGGGCTGCTCCTCCCCCCTTGGCGGTTCAGGCGCGACAGGGCCCTTGGCCGATCTTCTCTGCCCTCAGGCCGGCGTCGAATAAATCTGTCGAGTCGACCTCGTTGGATGAGCTCCTCGATCTCATCTCGGAGCTGGATGCATTCCTCCGTGTCGTGGCCGTGGTCACGGTGGTAGAGACAGAACTTGTTGGGGTTGCGCTTCCCGGGGTGTGTGCGCATCCTCTCTGGCCTAGGGAGCTATTTTCTGACCTCCATCAGTACCTGGGCCTTCGAGGTATTGAGGGGGGCGTAGTTGCGAAATCTTCCCGGTGGAGAACTCCGCGGTCCGGACTTCTCTGCTTGCATACCCGGGGTGGAGTATGGGCACGCTTGTGCCCAGGAGGGGATCGAGAACGCGATCGAGCTTCTCTCAACCTTTTTCGACTGCGGGCTTACTCGAGTCTCCCGCCTGCCGCTCTCTCGTGGTCTCCTCATCCTTCATTTGAAGGTCTCTTCTGCTCGAGCGTACCCTTCAGCCCGAGCCAACAAATCAGCAAAATCCCTGGGATACTTCTTCTCCAGGGAGAACAAAAGGTCATTCTTCTGAAGGCCGCCCTTCAGAGCGGCCATTGCGACTGATTGGTCCAAATTCCGGACCTCCAGCGCTGTGACGTTGAAACGGTTGATGTAGGTCCGAATGGACTCCCCTTCCTCTGCTTGATATTGATGAGGGACTCCAAACCCTTCCGGAGGTGCCGGCTGCTGACAAAATGGGCCACGAATTGGTGGCTCATCTGATCGAAGAAAAAGATGGTACCCGACTTCAGCATCGATACTAGTTTCTCGCCGCTCCCTTCAAGGTAGATGTGAAGGCTCGGCACAGAATGATGTCGGGAGCGCCATGAAGCAGCATCATCGTCCGAAAGGCTTCCAGATGATCGACCGGGTCCGAAGTTCTGTCGTAGCTTTCGAACTGGGGGAGCTTGAAGTTTGGCGGGATCGATTCCTACATGATCATTTGAGAAAATGGAGGGTCAGTGCAAATATCCTCACCATAAGCGGGGGGAGCGTGGCGGAGTTCTTCGATCCACCGGTTCATCTCTTGGAGTCTCCGGTCCAAGAAGTCCTCTCGACTTCGGGTCTCGAGGGTCCTCTGGCAGAATGGGGGCAGGGATTTTTCAGGGTGGAATCGTGATCCGATTGAGGGCTCTCCACCTTCGGATTCGTCTTCCCAGGAAAGACGGGACGGCTGGTCCAAGTGGCCCGCCCCACCGTCAGATTCTGGTGCTCTGGTGACACCCTTTCCAGGCGCGTTGATGCCTGTGGCTGCTGCTGCTGCTGCATGGCCTGCACAGCTTCAGTGAGGCCTCTGACCTGCTGCGCTAGCAGGTCAAACTGCTCCGCACCGACCGCCATCACCGAAGGAGGAGGAGGAGGTTGGGAAACAGGAGGTGAGGCCGGAGCCTGAGATCTGGCCGTGGAGGCCGTGGATCGTCGCGTGGACGCCTTGCGGGGAGGCATCGAGCAAAGACCAAGTGGAGGAAGGAGGAGAGGATGTTGAAAAAGATGCCCGGGGGCGGTCCCGTTGAGCGCTCCTTTAAGAACAAGGGTACCGCGAAGACACAGGCCCCTTCCTCTAGCGCCAATCCTGTTGGTGCAAAAATCCGCCCGCACTGGAGAAGCTAGAGTCGAGGGAGTCACGGTCGCTGCCGGGACCTGCAAAAGAAGTCTCAACCGGAGGTGGGGTTGCTCCGGAAAGACCCTCCGATGCTCAAGTCAGTTCTCTGCCTCAACAAGAATGGAGTGCTCGAACGGTAATTTCAGCAGAGTTTTGAGATAGTAAATGGAGCTTATAGAGTAACGTATCTGGGGTCTCCCTTTTTATAGGCGGAGGGCACAACAGACTGATAGCGACGTTCATAACCGTCTGGTAGTGGGCCACCCATAGTCAGGAGGAATTTGTTGCGAGGAGTAGTGGAGTGGACCTGTGGCCCTCATTGTAGCGCTCCATGTGGAGTCTGCCGCAGGGAGTGGAGCGGCATCCGTTGTCGCAAATTGTCAGAGGATGGAAGAATCGCGCAGTATCCGTTACAGGAGGTGGAGCAGGATCGTGGGCATCATAGCGGTCTGCCAGGGAATAATGGAGCCGTGCGAAATCCGTCGCAAGAAGTGGAGCAGGATCGTGGCTATTGCTGTATCGCGCCAGGGAGTGCAGACCCGTCGGTTGAAGTTCGGCTGGAGTGTCTGGTGGTTAGTTATCCACTTGAGAGGAGCCTGAAGTCCGACCCAAGTAAGAGTCCGGACGAAGTCTTCCTTTAGCCGAGGTCGGAGATGAGGCCTGGCTCCCGTAGGGGTCCGGGCGGAGTTTTCCTACAATCAAAGTCAGGGGCGAAGTCCGGCTCCCGTAGGAGTCCGGATGGAGCTCGCCAGCGGTCGAAGTCAGCGACCGAGCTCGGCTCCCGTAGGAGCCCGGGCGGAGCCTTCCTGGCGGTCGGAGTTGTGGGCGGAGTCCGGCTCCCGTAGGAGTCCGGGCGGCGCTTACCTGCAATCAAAGTCGGGGGTGAAGTCCGGCTCCCGTAGGAGTCCGGACGGAGCTTACCAGCGGTCGGAGTTGGTGACAGAGCCCGGCTCCCGTAGGAGTCCGGGCGGAGCCTTCCTTGCAGTCGGAGTTGTGGGCGGAGTCCGGCTCCCGTAGGAGTCCGGGCGGAGTTTGTCTGCAGCCGGAGTCGGGGACGAGGCCCGGCTCCTGTAGGGGTCCAGGCGGCTTTCACCAGAAGTTGGAATTGTGGACGGAGCTCGGCTCCCGTAGGAGTCTGGGCGGAGTCCGCTTGCAGTAGGAGTTGGGAACGAGGCCCGGCTCCTGTAGGGGTCCGAGCGGCGCTCACCAGAAGTTGGAGTTGTGGACGGAGTCCGGCTCCCGTAGGAGTCCGGGTGGAGTCCGCTTGCAGTCGGAGTTGGGGATGAGGCCCGGCTCCCGTAGGGGTCCGGGCGGCATTTTCCTACAATCAAAGTCAAGGGTGAAGTCCGGCTCCCGTAGGAGTCCGGACAGAGCTCACCAGCGGCCGAAGTTGGTGACAGAGCCCGGCTCCCGTAGGAGTCCGGGCGGAGCCTTCCTTGCGGTCGGAGTTGTGGGTGGAGTCCGGGCAGAGTTTTCCTGCGGTCGAAGTCAGGGGCGAAGTCCGGCTCTCGTAGGAGTCCGGACGGAGCTTACCGGTGATCGGAGTTGGTGACAGAGCTCGGCTCCCGTAGGAGTCCAGGCGGAGCCTTCCTTGCAGTCGGAGCTGTGGGCGGAGTCCGGCTCCCGTAGGAGTCCAGGCAGAGTTTGTCTGCAGCCGGAGTCGGGGATGAGGCCCGGCTCCTGTAGGGGTCCGGGTGGCGCTCACCAGAAGTTGGAATTATGGATGGAGCTCGGCTCCCGTAGGAGTCCGGGCGGAGTTCGCTTGCAGTCGGAGTTGGGGACGAGGCCCGGCTCCTGTAGGGGTCCGGGCGGCGCTCACCAGAAGTTGGAGTTGTGGACGGAGCCCGGCTCCCGTAGGAGTCCGGGCGGAGTCCGCTTGCAGTCAGAGTTGGGGACGAGGCCCGGCTCCCATAGGGGTCCAGGCGGCATTTTCCTGTAATCAAAGTCAAGGGTGAAGTCCGGCTCCCGTAGGAGTCCGGACAGAGCTCACCAGCGGCCGAAGTTGGTGACAGAGCCCGGCTCCCGTAGGAGTCCGGGCGGAGCCTTCCTTGCGGTCGGAGTTGTGGGCGGAGTCCGACTCCCGTAGGAGTTCGGGCGGAGTTTTCCTGCGGTCGAAGTCGGGGGCGAAGTCCGGCTCCCGTAGGAGTCCGGACGGAGCTTACCAGCGGTCGGAGTTGGTGACAGAGCCCGGCTCCCGTAGGATTCAGGCGGAGCCTTCCTTGCAGTCGGAGTTGTGGGCGGAGTCTGGCTCCCGTAGGAGTCCGGGCGGAGTTTGTCTGCAACCGGAGTCGGGGACGAGGCCCGACTCCTGTAGAGGTCCGGGCGGCGCTCACCAAAAGTTGGAATTGTGGACGGAGCTCGGCTCCCGTAGGAGTCTGGGCGGAGTCCGCTTGCAGTCGGAGTTGGGGACGAGGCCTGGCTCCTGTAGTGGTCCGGGCGGCATTTTCCTGCAATCAAAGTCAAGGGTGAAGTCCGGCTCCCGTAGGAGTCCGGATGGAGCTCACTAGTGGCCGAAGTTGGTGACAGAGCCCGACTCCCGTAGGAGTCCGGGCGGAGCCTTCCTTGCAGTCGGAGTTGTGGGTGGAGTCCGGCTCCCGTAGGAGTCCGGGCGGAGTTTTCCTGCGGTCGAAGTCGGGGACGAGGTCCGGCTCCTGTAGGAGTCCGGACGGAGCTTACCAGAAGTTGGCGGTGGAGTCCGACTCCCGTAGGAGTCCGGGCTGAGTCTTCCCTGCAGTTGAAGTTGGTGTCGGAATTGGAGACGAGCCCGTGAGGGTCAATCCTGTTGAGAACTTCAGCTGAGGGTATTTTATACCCAACAAAGGTATTGATGAAAGTTGGTGAAATTATAATATCAACATCAGACTTATCCTGGGGTGAAGTCTGACTAATACCGGCTTCAAGCAGAGATTGCTCCATCACCAGTAAGCTCATCTTGGGTACTTTCATACCCAGAAGCTCTACAAAAGCTCCTTATCCCTAGGGTGTACTTCATTGTATGATTTCCATTTGGTTTCGGGGGTATGCCATTTGCAGCTAAAATCTCGTGGAACATCAGAGAAAATGAAGAAAAAATAATTTTTCTAGTTTTGAATGGAAGAAGGATAGGACCAAATTTATATTTTGGTCGAAGTGAAAAATATCACCAGCCTTTTTCATATTGGTGTTTCTTTAGAATAAAGATTGCCCTAAAGAGAAAAATCCTAAGTTCTATAACAGAAAATTTATCGTAGATAATGAAAACTATGATTGCCCTAATGGCATTGGGAGTAACCTAAGTTGGATGGATTCTATAGAAGCCAAAAATATTACTAAAAAAGGAATGTAAAAAAAATCAAAGACCAGACCGAAGTACTTCATCATAAAATGCGATACAACCATCTGGGGGATCGATTATCCTGCCATACCAACCTGGCTCTATTAGTTGGAACTCTTCAAGAATGGAGTATTTCTCTCTAAGTTTTTGAAGCTAAACGTCGGTCAGAACAGACTGTTCTGTAGTCGAACTGAGGTAATCCATAAGTCCCCTTTTAAGAGACTCAAGATTATCCTGACCTGCGGTGTTGACCTCGGCCTCTACCCGAAGTGGACTTTTCATCTCAAAGTCAAGTAGTGGCTGGGTCGATCGAGGTACCCGACTACTCTAACATGACTCAGTACTATTATTGAAAGATATTTTGACAGAAAGAAAAAGTACAAAAATAGATAAGAAGAGAAAGGACTCGAAGGGAGCAAAAACAAGAAGAGAGAACTATCTAAAAGAGGAAAGGGAAGGCTAAAAACCCCCCAAAACCCAGGTTCTACAGAATGAGAACAGAGGTGAATATCTAATGAAAAAGAAAGGATTGAGGAAGCTTTTGAAGGACTTCTACTTCTTTCTCTTCTCCGGCTCCGGCAACTTCAAAGGACCTTCTTGTCCATCATTGGCGGTGTAAGGGCTTAGGAAAAATTTCAGCAGAGTCTCGGTAGGGAAGAACTGATGAAATAGTTTTTCAGCCGTAAGACATGCCTATTTATAAAAGTATTCAACGGTCTGGATTAATCCAGTATCCCATCAGATTCATGCCACTTGTCAGCCATCCAGCGACTTTGCAGAGAGTCGTTTCAGCATACCCCTTCCTGATTCTACCATGTAGCATGATTCGTGTGAGAGTTGGGTTCTCCAATGTCATATTGACACCTGACACGCACGTCCTATGGTCAGTCGCTCTGATATTTATGGAACTCCACTTTTTTAGACGTACATCATTACTCTGTACAGTGGGGTAGTTTTTGAAGGATGGTGCATCACTTTGAATGACTAAAAATTAATATTTCCAGCCAATGGTAGGGTAGAGCATTTATGGTAACAATGTATATTGGATGAGATCTTTGAAATACTTTCTACACCAATGTGAAGCATTTCACTTCGGTCTAAAAAGTGGGGGGCATATGTTGGTGTATATTATCTGACCTCATTATTATCTGGACACATGACAGCAGATTGTTATCTGAGGTAAATATTTTATTAGATTACATTGGCCCAAGACCGACCTATCTCTTCAGTATTATCTACTAATCGGCTTAATCCAGAACTGCTTACAGGCTTGATACTCATCTCGGTTTGTTTTTGATCTCCATCACCTTACTTCAGTTGTTGGCCAACTTGATTATTGACATCAAAAGCATAATGCCCAACCCAGATAGTTACTGATATCAGTTATTTCACATCGATCTATTATCAATGTGCCACTACATCTATAGATGGTTATTTGACAACTGTCATTTAGCTCAGCCGTAACTATCTTCCAATTATATTCCAGCTTATTTGCCACGTGGACAGCCGCCCCATGATTTCTGCACAGTTGGCCATTCTGTTACAACAACCTAACATCCTAATAGATCTCTAATGACCTAACGGATCTCTAATGATCTAACGGTCTAACAGATCTCTAACGGCTTAATAAATCTTTCTTAAGACCTAAGTAAGCTCCCTCTATATAAAGGGAGACAGGATGTTTTTCGAAATGTAAGTCTGAATTTACAGAGATAAACTCTGCTAAGTTTTTTATTGAGGAACTAGAGTTCTCTCAACTTCTCTCTACTCTCAAACTCTCATTTCTTGCTTTCTACTTCTCCATTTCTACCATCTGTTCTCAAGGCTCCGGCTGATTTAAGTATCGGAGGGTCCTAAACCAGAGGACACTCCATGATTTTAAAACTTCTTTTGCAAGTTTTGTTTGCAGTCCACATCAGTATAATCCTTAAATCTTCAGCTCAATTTAATACCGACCTTACCTTCGGAGCCTTGCAGCAACACATCGATTGAAAAAAAGCATAAAATGTTGAACACGAGGGGAATAAAAGATTTATGTTTTTTTTCAAATGGATTAGTTTGTTTTTATCATAATATGCTGAAACATTAAAAAAGGAGGTGGTTTTCCTTTCGGAGAAGAGTGAGTGGTCTTGTGAATATGCTATGGTGACTTTAAAAATAGTTTTCCAAATCCAAGCAATATCTAATTTATATAAATATTGTCTCTTCCTGAGTGACATCACCCTCCTTAATGATCATGGAATTTGATGATATAACATTTATTGGAGTTCTAATACTCAGTAACACATATATCCTTGCATGTATGTTTTGGCAAGTGCAATCATTATAATTTTAGCTCCCTCAAAAAAAAATACTTCTAAATGATTTTTCTTTTGATATATAAATGAATATACTTGCTGTTGCTATGAGGCTCAAAATCTCATGTTGGAAGATCAGATGAAATCATACTGGAGTGGCTGTGGCGGTCCAATCCGAGTCTCTTTCAAAGAATCCTGCAAAACAAGTCCAAAAATTGGATGTGAATCCTTCGATTTTTGACCCTCCGATGCTTAAGTCAATTCAAATCTCGAGAACAAGAGGTAAAAAAATGAAAAATAGAAAGTAGTAGGATTAGAGAGGTGCTAGAGAGTTTGTGACTTTGTGGGAGCTCGAGTCCCAATAGTGGAGTCTCTCTCTAGTATAAGTTTGAGATTTGAAAATCAGAACTTATTTGAAGGATCTCCTGGTTCTCTATTTATAGAGGGACTAATGAGGCCATTGAAAAAATTTTGTTAAATCATTAGAAGCCAGCTGTAGAGTTTATTAGGCCGTTGGAGGCCAACTGTAAATGAGCTAGAACATAGCTGTATATATTAGCTGAAAATGAGGTCATACTTAGCTGTATGTGCTAGTTGGAGATGAGTTGTAGCACAGTTGTATATGAGATCGTGGTCAATTGTAGCTTAGTTGTAGAGATCATGACAGGCTTCAACGAGATAACTATGGTTGTCAATGTAATAGTTCACCTTGATAAAATATTAGAATGAAATCAAGTATCATATGAGACCTTGAACATCTCAGATATATGTAATATTCTATTTCAGCTCGATATTTATATGAGCTGAAATGAGTCAAGTCGGTACTTATATGAGCTGAGATGAGTCAGGTCGGTACTTATATGAGCTGAGACGAGTCAGATCGATATATATATGAGCTGATCATAATATTTCACTAGAAGTCAATTTAGGTAGTGCAGGTCGGTGTTTATATATATAAGCTGAGATGAGTCAGATCAGCATTCAGTCTTCAATTCAGGTTGGCATTCAACTTTCAATTTAGGTCGGCTTTATATGAACTCAGCCTCCAATTCAGATTGGCTTTATATGAACTCAATCTCTATTTCAGGTCGGCTTTCTAGTGATCTCAATTTTCTGATCAGGTCGGCTTCCTTATGAGCTCAGTCTCTTATTCAGGTCAGTTTTATATGAACTTAGCCTTCATTTCAGGTCGGCTTTCTAGCGACCTCGGCCTTTCGATCAGATCAAATTTCTAGTGACCTCAAGTTGAGGTCGATTTTATGATGAGCTGAGGTAGGATAACCTCCACAACACTTGCCTCCCACTTTTGAGTCTCAAAAATTTATTTTGGATAAAAAAAGTAGCCTAAGAAATAAGTTCTCAGCTTGTTCGAGATGACGAATTTGAACCATTTGATTTTTCAAATGAACTGCTCGTAGCCTTGAGTAGATTGGAAGATACCCTCGATTCGAAGATCGATATTTTACACGATAACCTCAATCCTGAGGTCGGTATGATCTCGATCCAGAGATCGATATTTTGTATAGTTGAGAAGATAACCTCGACCATGAGATTGGTATTTATGTGAGCTGAAATATAATCTTGACCTTGAGGTCGATATTTGATAGAAATCTAAGATAACCTCGATCTTTAGATCGATATTTGATAGAACTGAAAGATAATCTCGACCTTCATATCGATATTTGATAGAACGAATGATAACCTCGACCTTCAGATCGGTATTTGATAGAACTGAATGGCCACCTCGATCTTTGGATTGGTATTTTATAGAACTGAAAGATAATCTCGATCTTCAGATCGATATTTGATGGAATATCAAGATAACTTCGAGCTTGATGTCGGTATTTGGGAGATCTTATCTCTACTGTACCTCTCGAAACTTTACCAATCCAGAGATTGAATTTTGGGGTGATCTTATCTCCATTTGGGCCTCTTGGGATTTTATTGATTTGGAGATCAGATTTGGGGGGATTTTATCTCCATTTGGACCTCTCGAGGCTTCACCGATTCGGAGATCAGATTTTTGATAATCTTGGCCTTCTGATGAAGTCGGTCCTTTTCTGATCTTTTGATGAGCTCGGCTTCTTGATGAGGTCAGCTTTCTGTTGAGGTCGATTTTTTTCTGAACTAGACCTCCTAATGAACCTCTGTTGACCTTTCTATTGAGGTCAGTATTTTCATGAGTTCAGCCTTTATCCTTCTAATGAGATCGGCTTTAGGCTTTCTGATGAGCCTCTGTTTAATATTTTCTTTATTTTTGGGCTTGATACTCTTTTGTTTCGGCTGATATACTCAAGAACATATCATCCTGCAATAAAGGAATAGAATAATAAATGAGGCTTGAGAGTCTATTATCATGCAGGTTGTGCATTCTGCTTGAGAGTTTTTGATTTTCTTGACTCCTCATTCTCTGTCTCAGTTAGGATTTGTTTTTGCTTTATGTTGATCTGATTTTGACTTCGGTTTGGCCGTAGTTTTGATTTCGACTTAGTTCAGAAGTTTTTCTCCTTTGATCCTATAAGAAAAAAAAGAGAGAGAATAGCATATGGAAGCTTAAGAGTTTTTTATCATGAGTTCTTGTTCGAGAACTCGCTAGTTTTATTTGGCTCCTTGTTGTTTAGTTTGAGTTTGATCTGTATTTTGAATCATTTTAATTTTGAATAAAGATCAAATTTTTTTTATTTATTTATTTATTTATTTATTTATTTATTTTTGATCAATCCTGATTTTTAGAGATCTCCGGAGGTCGCCTCAGGGTCAATAATTAGTGACCTCGGCTTAATGATGTTGGCAGCAGGACATGAACAGGATGATCCTGCCGGACACCTCAGACTTGTCGGAGGACAGATTTATGCGGTGGTCTCGAAACAACACGGCCAAGGAGAAACCATCCAAAGTGGTGACGTGCGCGAGAGGTCTCAATTGCAGTCGATGGGAGCTGAGCGTGGGCACGGAAGTGCTGGGGAGCTCTGGCCATCTGACCTCGATCATGGGCTTGCGACAGAGCCTTTGGGCACCAATCTAGCGAGGCCGGAGTCGGGAGATGCGCGGGAGCTCGGTAGCCATCGATCTGTGGAGGTTTAGCATAGGGAGGCCGTTGACCCGATGTTGCTTTGGCATTGGGAATCGCCGATCTGGCAGTCGATGTCGGGAGGGGCATGAATCCGTCGGGGTCAGGTGCCGGGAGGCATGCGGGTGAAGCTGGCGTCAGGAAACCGCCAATCCGACGGAGCTGGGTGTGTTCCGACGGGGTTTGGCGTCAAGAACGCACACGGTGGAGGGAGCTGGCATTCCTCTCTCTCGTCGGATGGTGCGCAAGGGCTCGGGGTAGCACCGACCTGACCTGTCTTGACGAGGGAGGCGCAGGGAGCGCCAAAGATGCCGGTGAAGGCCGGTCTTTGATGCCGGAGGCACGCGGAGAGCGCGGATGGCTTACTCATCTGATGGCCCTTGGCGACGGGAGAAATCAAGGGCGCTTGGGAGATTACCTGTTCCGGCGCGGTTTGACATCGGAAAACAACTGATCCAATGAAGTTTGCCATCGGGAAGCATATGAGAGCGCAGCGATTTTCCTGTCGGTAAACTACCGACCTGACGCTGGAAGTCGCGGAAGTAGGGCCACCGACATGAGAGTTTTAACGCCAGATAATTACCGACCAGGCGACGCTTGACCCAGGGAACACACATGGGCATGCGGGAGCCTGGAGGTGGCCGATCAGGGGGACTTCGACGTCGGAAAATTATCGACAAAGCCAGCAGCCCGGTGAGACTTGGCTCCAGGGACACACGAGCGCGGAGGGATCTGGAGACCCGAGGGCTGCCGATCTGGTGGAGTCCACCACCGGATGCCTCCGATCTGAGGGAATCAGTGCCGGGAGATGCACAGGCATGGAGAAGTCCCCGATCGGGTGGCATTTTGACACCGGGAGGCCCACGGTCGCCGGGGAGTTGCCGATCGGGCGACGTTCTGACGCTGGGAGGCCTATGGACATAGGGGATCACCGATCGGGTGGCATCTTGATGCCGGGAGGCTCACGGACGTCGGAGATCGCCGATCGGGTGGCGTCCTGATGCCAGGAGGCTCAGGGACGCCGGGAAGTTCATGGACATGGAGAGGCATTGGGAGGGAACCGACTTCTTCTACCCTCCTCCCTCTCATCTTTTCTTTCCTCCTTCCCGAGGACGTTTGGTTCGCAAACAAAATTAGGATGGATATAACAATCAAAATAGTTTGAAATTAAAATCGAAATGATCAAATCTTTCGAAGCATTTGATTTGTGATCAGAATCGAAATTAAAATCAAAATTAAAATTGAAATGAAAATTTAAATCCATAGAGAAGAGTAGGAATTGAGTTCTATATAGATTGAGCCATTCCCATTCCATCATGAAATCGGAATGGGATTCTTCCTAACCAAATAGTTAGAATGAAAATCACTCATTAGGATTCCGATTCCAGACCTTCACTCTCTCCAACTAAACACCCCCCTTCTTCTTTTTTATCATGTCATCTCGGATGATGTGACGACCATGCATCCATTCGGTGCAGGAAAGCCAAGTCACGGGAGTTCTCCTCACCTTTCTTTTTTTTTTTCTCTCTTTTTTTTGTCACCTGTAACTGTAAGGTGGCTCCGGCCATATCCGGCCTGAGGAGTTTATCCTCCTCTCTCTCTCTCTCTCTCTCTCTTTTTTATTTTCATTCTCCTTTTTTATTTTTTGGCATGTTACCTATACAGAAGAGATCATGAACCACTCGGGGATTGCTTGCAGGAGGCTTCAGCCACATTTGAGATCAGACAAGTGAGGATCACGAGTGAGGTTTTTTTTTTTTAATGTATTACCTGTAAGATGATGTGACAGGCATCATTGCATCCATTGAGTGTGGGAGAACTAAGCCGTGGAAGGGTTGCTCATAGATCCTCGAAACTTGAGCTTCCTCAAATAGATATCTTATTTGGACAGACTTTCTTATCTTTGTATGATTTTTGCTTTGGCTCATATGCTCAAGAACCTATTGATCTGTAAGAAAAGAATAGAATAATAGATGGAGTTTGAAAGTTCATTATTAGATCATGAGTTCTATTTGAGGGCCTTAAGAAAAAGGGAGGCCAGAAATGACATTTCTGTCCGTTGCCATGCTCTCGAGCATCATGGTTGGCCCTTTGGTTTTCTGAATGGTAAGTGTTGTCACTTTACAATATGTGAGGCCATTTCCATTAATGTCATGAGTTGATAGCTAAAGGCCTTGAGGATGTCATGGTAAGATGGTGTGACTTGATAAGACTATACAGAGGGATTTGACCTCCTGTGGATAAAAAATGAGATATTAAACAAAATGTTACGGAAGTCTTTTTCAGGGAAGAACTTTTATCTACCCCCCATTCTGCATTAACATAGAGGGGAAACTGTTTTCAGCACATCTCCAGGGGAAAACAGTGAAGGCATAGAGTTATTTTGTGCCCTTTGATTCATCATTTTTTCATAAAATTTTTAGGTAAAGCTCCTTCCTTTAGCGTCAATCTATTGTTGCGAGGCTCAAAATCTAATATGGGGAGATCAGATGAAACCATGCTGGAGTGGCTGTGGCGGTCCAATCCGAGTTTTCTTCGAAGAATCTTGAAAAACAAGTGAAGGAACCGGATGGAGATCCTTCGATTCTGGACCCTCTGATGCTTAAGTCAGTTCAAGCCTTGAGAACAGGAGGTAAAAGAATGAAAGAATAGAGAGCAATAGAATTGGAGAGGAGCTAGAGAGTTTGTGACTTTGTGGGAGCTTGAGTCCCAATGGTAGAGTCTCTCTCTAGTATATATTTGAGACTTGAAAATCAGAACTTATTTAGAGGATCTCCTATTTCAGATCGAATTGGAGACTGAATTGGAAGTTAGATTAGCATTCAGTCTCCAATTCAGATCGACATTTAGCTTTCAATTCAGGTCGGCTTTATATAAACTCAGTATCTAATTCAGGTCTGCTTTATATGAACTCAATCTCTATTTCAGGTGGGCTTTCTAGTGACCTCGGTCTTCTGGTCAGGTCGGCTTTCTTATGAGCTCAGTCTCTTGTTCAGGTTGGCTTTATATGAACTTAGTTTTCATTTCAGGTTGGCTTTTTAGTGATCTCGACCTTTCAGTCAGGTCAGATTTCTGGTGACCTTAAGTTGAGGTCGGTTTTATGATGAGCTGCGGTGGGATAACCCCAATAATACTTGCCAAATCATAAACAAATAAACTTAACCATTCATGTACGATTCATACATCCTAGCATTGTCTATACTTTTATTAGTTCTTTTGTATCATAATATTCTTAAGACATAAAAGAGAGGGAGTGGTTTTCTTTTCAGATTGAGAAAAACGAGAAACTATTCTCATGAATCTACTATAATAATTTTAAAAGTACTTACATGTAATATCTAATTTATATAAATATCATAAATGGCAATGCCCTCCCTGTTTTTGGATGTTAGTTTGATTTTAGGTGATTATATGATAATTCATAATATATTTTTTTTGTTAGCATGATTCTATATCGGCTAATGTTATCTTTTTTGTATGATATCTGCACACTATTATATATAATCATTGAGATGTATCAAATATGATTGAAACAGATGCAATAAAGCCCTTCTTCTCTCTACCTTTCTCTTTGTTTTTCTCTTCTTTAGCAGATATTTTGATATGGTACCAGAGCCACCAAACATTTAATATACCACCAAACATTTAATATACCACCATCATCTTTTCCGCCTTTGTTGTGGCCAACATTACTGATCTATCAATCTTTATTTTTCTGCAAATTCTCTATTTTCAATGGTTTGCAGATCCTCTATTTTTTGATAAATTAATATCCTAAGATTTTTTTTATATAAATTTGCAGCGATTCTCCACTGTTTTTCTCCTCAACTTCAAATCTTCGATCATCTCTTCTTACCACTATTTGGTAAATTTCTCTCTATTATCAGCCTTCAGCTGCCTTCTCTTTAAGCATCGATCTTTTTTTATGTGACGATTTTGTCTACGAGGATCATTGACCTTCGGTTATTTTCTCTTTGAGCACTGATCTACTCTTCTGTGCTGTTTTTACCTATGAGGATCATCGATCTTCATCTATTTTTTCTTTGAACATCGGCCTTCTCTCCTATGATGTTTTTGTCAGTCAAAATCATCAATCTTCGACTGCCTTCTTTTTGAGCATCAATCTTATTGTGACCGCCATCTTCTATTTTTTTACAGTCATATCATCTAAATCAGTCACACCAGTAGATACATTAGTTTATCATATTAGTATTTGAGTACATTAGTGATCTAGTTTCTAAACTCCAGCTGGCACCTATAATATCATCTTGAATTTAAGAAGTGTTAGTTTGATTTTAGATGATCACATGATTTTAGGATCTTATAATAATTTAAAATATTTTATTTTATTGGTGTAATCCCATAATATTTTTCTTTATCAGCAATATTCTATATTATTTTTCTTTGCTTTCCTTGTATGGAGTCTGTACATTAGGGGGTGTGTGTATATTATATATATATATATATATATATATATATATATATATATAAAATAATAATAATAATAATAATAGTAATAATAATAATAATAATAATAATAATAATAATAATAATAATAATAATAAAGTCTTTCTTCTCTCTATCTTTCTTTCTTATTTTCCTCTTCTTTTGCAAATATTTTAACATTGAACTGCATGATTTTATAACTTATTTAGCACGGTGTATAACTAGGCTATTCAAGATCAAAGATCATGGAATTTTATGATAGGATATTTGCCTGAATCCTAATACTCACTCACACTTATAAATCTATTATGAATGTATGATTTAGCAAGAGAAACCATTTATCACTTTAGTTCGGAAAAAACACATTTATCTTCTATTACACAAATGATTATAATTGTTAGATCATAGATAAATACCTATATAACTTAACCACTTATGTACAATTCATACATGATTGTGTTATTTATTAGCAAGCCATTAAGGATGGAATGCCAACTAGCTGGGTTGATAGTTGTTGGCTACATTGTTTATACAGTAAATTAGCTATTTATATATTACTAAAAATATGCATTTCATAAAATAAGCGAAACATCCTTGTGTTTGTCAAAGTTCAAAATTTTCTTTTATTATCACTTCTTTTTGTGAAGCCTGAAGCCAACCACGTGCAACCGAAAAAGCTAATATTTGTTTGATTGCTGTCCTTTGTCAATTTTAAAATCAATTTTTGACTCCTAATCATGCACGTGTTTGCTGTTGGACTAGTAGGTTGGTTGATGTTGTCCCATCCTTGGACTAACTTTTCTGCGAAAAAGTTTATATAACATCAATCAAAATCTATTGTCCCATGAAGCTTGTTCGCATAGGCTATAGGTATACTGCATCAAATAAATAATATTATTTTTATACAAATCTATCATTAATTTTTAAATCTCCTGTTCCAGTACATGGCTAGTATGTACCTGCGACCTTTTTTTTTAAGTCATGGGAAGACAAACTGTGAAATTTGAATTGAAGTCGGCAAATCTATTGCCGGCTTCAATTCATTTTCCTAAAAAATATTGGCATCGGAGCGGGAGATCCTGAACCCATACCCGATCCCCATCATCGAGTAGATAAGGCCACCAACGGTGGCCGGTGCATGATCTATGGGCTGGTGCGAACTGCCGGCGGTCGTTGGAGAATCAAATTATCAATTGTCAATTAAATTGATAATTAAGACTATTTGCAATTCAAAATCACGATTCAATAGTTCGATCAATTAGGACCTCTTTTATGTGTAACCTTATAGGTTCTATTTTATTTGGTATTGAAAAATATTTTGATCTCTATCAAAATATCATTGAAACTCTTTTCAATAGATTAGAATAATTTTAACTCTCCAATCGAAAATTATTAACCATCAAAATAATTTTCATTGATCCCATAATCCACCAGTGATGTTTAGCAACTGTGGCAATCTAGGAGAATAGAAGGATGAACCTCTAGGTATAGTTATCGTGTGACTCAATTTTTTTATAATGAGTCCCAATAAGATGGAGGTTATGAAAAATTTGTTAAACCCCATCGTCTGTTATATGTAAGATTTATTCAACTTAAGTTCATTTATAAAATCTGATGAAAATTCTTTTCTATCGTTCACTCTGTCCTGACCAAGATTTTCTAAACTCAATTTCATAAATCATATAGGACTGCTCCTTAACTGCTAAGATCAATAGATTCTATCTAGATGCACATCCTATCTCTATAATAAACCTACTACAGCCAACATACATCTCAAGACTCTGTATGGTTAGGAGATCGAGTTATGATACGGTCAAACTACAGCACTCTCATTGTGAACAACTGAGGCACCGCATGTCTAAGAATTAGTCATACTACTACAACATCGAGAATGTCACTGACAAGTGAGTAAACATCCAAGTGACTTCTCATGTTGGTAATGCTCAGTATCTTTGTTCTCTAACAAATATCTACTATCTCGCTCTAATATCTCACACTATAGACTCGAGACTCGTCTATCCTAAGAGAAGCGATCCATGAACCAATCTTACCGAAAAAATCACCATCTCTATGACGATCCTTCGATCATAAGTAATTTGAAAATTATCCATCAATGATACATACCTCAAATTCATAATTTTTGAGAATATATATCATCTTATTAATTCTCTGGATGATTCATGGATACATATAATATCTGAATGGAATTAACTATCCTAATTAATTAAGTCAGATACAGAATTATGTCCTAAAAAAATTAATGTGTCAGCCTGATTGTCTTCTAAAGCATATATGTAACAATCTCTCACTTATACTAAAGTCAATCTGTCACAAACTTAAGCTCCATCTTCTCAAGATGTGCTTTAGTCCTGACTGACTAAATCATTTAGTCAGTGGGCCCGCCATATTTTCATGGGGTGTACTCTGATCCTTAAAGTCTTACTTCTCAAAATAGTTATGAATCATCATTCTTATGTGCTAAGAACTCTGGTAAGATCTTGACTCCTTAGCTAAAGCTATGGCGCCTAGATTGCCACAATATAGTATTGTGTCATCTCATGACATTACACCTATTTCTACAACAAATCAAGATACTTTTTTAGCAATCTCATGAGCAACGACATAATCGACTTCTAAAATCTGTAATGATCGATTATTTGAAACTCTTCCAATTTATCGAATCCCATTGCATAAGGAAACACATCCTGATGTATACTCTTTACCATCAACATCAGACTTAAAGTCTGAATTATGAATCCTTTTATTCTCAATTTTTCTTCTCCTCCTAGAGACTATAACATATTCTAAGTGTTGAAAATTGTGTCTCAAAGTCAATCGTCAGCCTGTTGACAGTTATGCTTATCATTATAATTATATATAAATTATTAAATTAATAAATATTATTTAGTTTTTCATCATTGTGTATATCTCATTTTGAACCCCTGTTATGTGATGAAGTCCTTTGGACTATTTGATTCGATATAAGAGGATATATCATTTAGTCCTTAAATGAGTTTGCGACCAAATGATATGTTATTACTAGGACGATAGACATATCAAGTGTAGGTCGTTGTGTGCTATATAGGTTGGTTATCTTTTTAATCAAGGAGCGTGAAGACACTGGTATGGCATACAGATAAAATATAGGAGTACATTTCACTGAACGTGACCAACTCTGGAGTACTCTGCTGTCAAGAGTCACTCCAAAGGGATATAGGTATAAGTGTCCCTCCGACGTGAGATCACCACGATGACTTGCAAGCAACTCATTATGTTTTGGTGCCGGACTACCTAAATTTTTAATTCAGCAATGAAAAGTTTTTGGACATAGTCAAGTACTTGTGAAGTCGGTGTGTGAGTCAAGATGGAATTGACCCTTCTAAATAAGTAAGAGTTAATATATCAATGAGTTTCAATTTAGTAAAATCTTGATCGGGGTAATCCATGTGATAGATTTTGAAATTGAAATACAATGTGGATGATCATATCAGGATTAGCAGTTAAACCCTAGGTCACCTTGAGTATTTGGATCAAAGAGATGAATTATATGGTAACTATATTCAAATAGGTTCTTCAGTGTTGCTTAGCATACTTTCGGCCTATCCGGACGTCAGATACCATTGCTAGATGGTTACTTTGATTGGTACAAGAATCAGTTCCTGTGCTACCGACTTAGGTTCGAACCTATGGAGTCACACACATTAGAAGTTTTTCTCTGATTACATGGCTAATCTGAAGAGTCCCAATCAACGAAGATTCTGGTGAAGAGTTTCATTTGACGGGGACTCTGCTGAAAAGTCTCATTGGATGGAGACTCTAGAGAAGAGTCCCACTAGACTTGGACTCTATCTTTAATGAAGGATTAATTAGTGATTAGATCACTAATTAGCTCAATTTGATTGAGCATTAAAGTCTGGATTAAGTCTGATTAAATTTGACTCAATCAAGTCAAGTCTGATTAGGTTATGAGATGACCTAATCGATAAGAGAGAAATGATCTTGATTTGATCAGATCTATGGCTCAATTAATTTATTGATTTGATCAAATTTAATTGAAGTTATAAGAGCCTAATTAGATTAAGTTTATCATATTTTATTTGGGTCAATTGGATTGGGTTTGAAAGAAATTCAATTGGTTAAACCCTAGAGTCCTAAATGAGTAGGACTCTATCCCTTGCGCCACCTAAATTGTCTCACACCTTTTCTCACCATAAAAAATCAGTTTGTATGTGAGAAAATTAAAAAATAATTCTTATTTTGTCACTCATTAAGGATAGGAATTGGTTGGTTTTGATTTGAATTCAAATTAGTTTGAATTTCAATTTAAAACCTTATCTATATCCTTCCACATGTTAGCTGCTTTTAAAGGGATCTATTGTGTATGAGAAAAGAAGGTCTTTCCAATTGATTTTCATGCCTAATTTTTTTTGGTAAGTTCTTCTTTAAGTTAGATAAGGGTGAGAAAAAGTTAAAGTTGAATTGAAATTCAAAAGAGTTTGAATTGCAACAAACTCCAGTCCTTATCCTGTTTTATCTGGTTTGTGTGATAACCATAAAAAAGCCATAATTTTGTGTGCCAAAAGGAGAGAGCTCTTCACCACAAGATACCAGAGAGAAATAAGGTCAAAAACACTTCTTTGGGATATAAGGATTGGGTGGATTTCCTTCCTCCTTGACGTGAACAAAAGAGGAGACCGTTCTCCTCTTGGGTGAGAGATCTAGAACTATTCTAGATTTTTGGATAAGAGAAAAACCAAAGAGGAGAGAATCTTCATCTAAATTTTCTCCACCATCTAATATCCTTCTCTGATCCATCTTCGATATTAAAAAGATTCGAGGTGATCGAAGAAGGAGATCAAGTTAGATCTGCCATCAGAAGCTGACTGTGCGAGCTAGCACTCCTACAGAGGGCTGATCGGTCCGAGAGGCTTCGTGTGGACCATCCGTAGAGGTCGGATACTTGTGTGGCTGCTCGACATCAGCAAGAGCTTCATACTATGCTTATCAGTGGTGGAGATCATCAATCCACAAAAAGGTGATGAGTTCTGACCTCTACGGACATAATCTAAAGGTTAGATTAAATTCAGGGCAGCGATGTGATCGATGTAGTTTTCTATTTTATTTTAAATTTTATATATAAATTTTTTATGTCATAGATCCTTAATGATAGTTTAGATATATTTTAAAGAATGTTTAGAAGATTAAAATATTTAATCTTTTATTATTTCGCTGTAAAATTTTAAAAATATATGCTTTGAACTATCCATTTTTTTCTTCATATGGTATCAGAGAAAAGTTTTTTATGACATAAATTTTTTTGCATATAATCTAATTTTAATTATTTAGATTAGATCTAAATAGTTAATTTTAAATCTGAGTAGTATAGTAATCTGATTGGATAGATCCTCATAGCCGTTCGATCATAGGAGAAATCAGAATTTCACTATCCTATTTACCCATTCAATGGGATCTTCTATGACGTGTAGGAATGCTGCGCGGTCTTTTTCATGATGATGAATAATGAAAAAAATTTTAAAATTTTATTTTAGATTTAAAATAATATATATTAGATCTGAAATTAAAATTTTGATCATTAGATGATTGATTGTAAAAATATTTTATCAAATTAAAAACTATTTTCAAACACCGAACCCGAATCCATATCAGTCCAAAGCTTAATTGAGAATTAAGCGATCTAGATTTGAGAATCAAAGATCTAAGATGTTAATTTCACACCTCATAGGTTAATGGGTTAGCTCGAGTCAAGTCCATTTAACTGGGTTAGATTTAGGGTTAGAAATTATTGATAATGGACCATGTTAGTAATTGATCAAATCTAATTAAAAGTTAATTCTGATTGAGTTAATTTTTTCTCTTGATCAATTTCTATAGTTGTAGTTGGTCAAGTCCATATCTTTGACCAATACAAACTTTGATCATAGCTCCATAGTCGAATCCAAGTCTATAAGTTGATCAAATTAAAAATAACTAACCAGTTAGTGTCTAAGATAAATATGGTGGCTTTAATCGATGGTCATTAATTGAGAGATACTCGCATAGATTGAGTCTATGTCGAGTTAATAGCATATCCCTACCATCGATCTCATTTATCTGGCCAACATGGTGAATCATGTTTTAATTAGATCACTTAATGTTTGGAGTTGACCCATGCTAACTAAAAAATCAGTATGACTGATTTAGGTGTCCCTAGTTCAACTTGTCTTGAGTCCTCTTTATGACTTGGTGAAGTCAGTAGGAGGATTCATGACTGGTTGGCTGGATCAACTTATGCCTGATCTTCTTAAATCTGACTTGGTAAAGTTAGTGGGAGGATTAAGCTTAACTGGTCAAGTGTCATCTCATCTCTCAATTCAACTAATTAAATCTTTTAAAATTGTTAGGTCCCTAAAATAAAATAGTTATGACGATAACTAGATCATAGCCTCCCATTAAGTTGGGTGATAATGAGTTCAATGGTTTAGATGATTATTGGCGGTGCCACACATCTGGTGCTCATCTGGCTGTCAGAATTATTATTCATAATATGTTATTTTAGTTGTATCTTTCTGATGATGGTCAGGTTGGTCGAGCCATACTTGAGTCTGGTCATTCATTTGTTAGAGATCTTAAATTCTGGCATGTGAATGGTTGGACCTAACCAGAACCTTCAGTGGAGACGCCACATGCCTGCTGAAGAGATATCTGGGGCAAAATTGAATACTAAAAATTAGTTGATGAAACAATTGATTATGAACCTATCCGTGGGTACACAAGGGTTGGTCGAGCCACACTCGGGCCCATGTGCAATCCATGTGGATTCTAGTACCCACTAAAAAATTAGTGTAATTCTTCGAATTAAAGATAGAGCTATCAATTCGAATAAAATAGTGAGAGAATTTTTAGACTAAAATTCATGTCTTTAGGCTTAATCAATTCATATACTAATTAGGTTTTGATTTTTCTTTTGTAGTTATGGCCACCATCTTATCGCTTCGATCACTATTAGATAGTGATAAATTGATGGGATCAAATTTTGATAGCTGATATCGAAAGCTCAAAATAATCCTGGAGCATGAATGAATTTTGTATGTATTGACAGATCCGGCACCCGAGGAGCTAGCTCCGAATGCGTGTAGCACGGTCAGAGATACTTATCAGAAGTGGCTCAACGATCGAACTACGGTTCGTTGTATTATGCTGGTGGTGATGAATGATGAGTTTAGTTATCATTTCGAGAATGCTCAGCTACAAGATATGTTGCAATTATTGAATGAGTTCTTTGGCACACCCGATGACGTTGAGAGATACAAGACTAGTTATGCCATCTTCAATGCTCGAATGAGGGAAGGAGCATCAGTCACTGATCATGTATTATATATGATCGAGATGATTGAGTGCCTAAGTAAGCTTGACTTTTTTCTACATGAGTAGTTGGGAAAAAATACTATTCTGAACTCTCTGCCCAAGTCCTACCTCCCTTTTCTTACTCATTTTCGAATGACAAAGTCTGCAGTTAACTACCATGGTTTATTGGGGTTACTGCAAAACTTTGAGAATGATCACTAACTCCAAAAGGGGTCAGTGAATGTTGTGGGAGGATCTTCTTCTGGACGTCGATCTTTTAAGAAAGAAAAGAAGAACAAGAAGAATAAAAAAAGGATGCAAAGTGTTGGGGCACCCAAGCCCAGTCAGACTGAGAAATCTAAGTCTGACTAGAGTCAGGCAGAATGCTTCTACTATAAGAAGTAGGGGCACTGAAAAAAGAATTGTCCTTAATACATTGCCTCTCTGGATCCAAACAGATCGAGAAAGAAGCAAGTTGTTGCTGAACAAGGTAATTATATGATAACATCTTGTAATTTCTCAATTTGTAATTCCACTACCTGGGTATTAGATACCGGAAGCCCTTTTAATATTTACAATTCGTTGCTAAATTTGTAGGTCAGTAGGAGATTTGAAGAAGGTAAAAGATTTCTTAATGTTGGAGATGGAAGACCAGTTCCAGTTCTAGCGTTAAGGACTATTAAGCTTGTATTCAAGTACAATGTAATTGTTCTAAGTGAATGTTGCTTTTGTCCTTCTTTTTTATTAAATATTATTTCTATAGGCCTTTTGACCATGTACGATTATAAAATTTTAATAAAAAAATAATTTTAATATCATTATGAATGATGTTAATGTGATGAATGGACAACTGAACAATGGTATTTACATATTATCACAACATGTTAGTGTAATGTACACATCCAACAAATGCCCTAGAATTAGTGATGTCTTCGATATCTACCTTTGGCATTGTAGGTTAGGCTATGTTAACAAGAACATAATAAATAGGTTGACATAAGAGAAAATCTTTGAAGTCAGTGATTGTGAATCACTCCCAATCTGTGAGTCCTATCTTCTTGAAAAAATGATCAAATCACCTTTTACTAAAAAAGATGAGCGAGCCAGTGAAGTTCTAAGTCTGATACATACTGATGTATGTGGACCTATGAACACTAGTACCAGCGATGGATATTATTATTTTATTATATTTACAGATGATCTATCGAGGTATAGGTACGTCTATTTAATGACACATAAGTCAGAATCATTTGAAATATTCAAACGATTTCGTAGTGAAGTAGAGAAACAAACTGAAAAGAGTATTAAAACTCTTCAATCCGACCGAAGAGGAGAATACCTCTCTAGTGAGTTTCTGACATACTTAGAAGAGAATGGGATTCTCTCACAATGAACCCCTCCTGAAACACCACAGCATAATGGTGTATCAGAAAGGAGGAATCGAACCCTGTTAGATATGGTTCGATCCATAATGGGCTTTGTAAGTCTGTCAATTTTTTTTGGGGATACGCACTCGAGTCGGTTTATTATATTTTAAATAAAATTTCAAGTAAGTCTGTAAGTAAAACATCACATGAGATGTGGATAGGACGTAAGCCAGCACTCTCTCACCTGAGGGTTTGGAGATGTCGGGCTTATGTCAAACGATTGAAAACTGACAAGCTTGGATCTAGGTCTGACAAATATCTATTTATAGAGTACCCAAAAGAGATCAAGGGATATTACTTCTACCTTGCTGACGAACAGAAGGTGTTCGTCAATAATAGGGCTATCTTTTTTAGAAAAAGAGTTCCTTGGTGAAGGAACTAATATCTCAAAGATTGAACTTGATGAAGTTCGATCGGTAGAAGAACCGACACAATCTAGTAAACCCATAGAGTCAGACTTGATTAGATCAAATCTGAAACCTATTGTAGAAATATCTTTAAGGAGATCCAGTAGAGTACCGCATCAACCAGATAGATACTATGAATTCTTAGTTCAAGATGGGATCCAGTTGAACTCGATGAGAATAATGAGGATCCAATCACCTATATGGATGCAATACAAAGGTCTGACTACGATAAGTGGCTAGAAGCCATGAAATCTAAAATAGAGTTCATGAAAATCAACAATGTATAGACATTGGTTGACCCACCTGAAGGGATAAAATTCATAGGGTGTAAGTGAATCTTCAAAAAGAAAAGGGGCACAGATGGGAAGGTGGAGACTTATAAAGTCCGTTTGGTTGCCAAGGATTACTGTGAGTATTATGGTATTGACTATGATGAGACATTTTCTCCAATGACAATGCTCAAGTCTATTCGGATTATGCTTGCGATAGCAACACATCTAGACTATGAAATCTGACAAATAGATGTGAAAACAGCCTTCCTAAATGAAGAGCTACAAGAAAAGTTGTATATGATACAACCTGAAAGTTTTATATCCACAGATGAGTCTAAGGTGTGCAAGTTTCAAAGGTCCATCTATGGACTTAAGCAGGCATCTCGGAGTTGGAACACACATTTTGATAAAGTGATAAGACCGTATGGCTTCATTAAGAATGGAGAGGAATCCTGTATATACAAATGAGTTAATAACTCTGTAGTAGTATTTCTTATTTTGTATGTCGATGACATTCTCTTAATCGAAAATGACATTCCTGCATTACAGAAAATAAAAGTTTGGTTGTCATCACAGTTCTCTATGAAAGACTTGAGAGAAATATCCTTCATCCTTGGGATGAAGATCTATAAAGATCGATCTAAAAGGTTGCTTGGATTATCCCAGTCAACGTACATTGATACTATGCTGAAAAGATTCAGCATGGAGAATTTCAAGAAAGGCTATCTTCCGATAGGCCAAAGAATTTTTCTCTCGAAGAGTGATTGTCCAATAACTCCTCAAAAGAGAGAGAGCGTATGAGTAGAATTTTATATACTTCGATAGTGAGATCTATTATGTACGTCATGACATGTATGCGATCGAATGTGGCATATTTATTAAGAGTAGTGAGTAGATACCAGTTCGATCCAAGTGAGAATCACTGAAAGCTCGTAAAGATCATCCTTAAGTATTTGAGAAATACTAAAGATCAGTGGCTTATCTATGGAGAATCTGATCTAAAATTTATGGGGTTTACAGACTCTAATTTTCAGTCAGATTATAACGACAGCAAAAATGTGTCGGGATATATTTATATCCTGAACAGTGGAGCAATCTGCTGGACAAGTTTCAAGCAGCACACTGTGGCCGACTCTACTTGTGAGGTAGAATATATCGCGGTATCCGATGTTGCGAAGGAAGCTGTGTGGCTACAAAAGTTCATCAATGAGCTCGGAGTGGCATCCTCTCTTGATGGACTCATCTTGTTGTACTGTGACAGTACTGGTGCCATTGCTCAAGTGAAAGAATTAAAGTCACATCAGCGGACCAAGCATATTTTGTGCCGCTACTATTTGGTTCGAGAGATTGTAGATCGAGATGACGTCAAGCTTCAGAAGATCGATGAAAAGGAGAACCTGGCTGACCCATTTACTAAAACCCTCGATGTCAAGGAGTTCGAAAACTACAAATCAAAGATGGAGATACGATACTGAACCGATTGGCTTTAGTCCAAGTGAGAGTTGTTGAGCATTGTATCCTAAAGCCAATCGTCAGCCTGTTGACGGTTGTGCTTATCATTGTAATTATATATAAATTTTTAAATTAATAAATATTATTTGATTTTTTATTACTATGTACATCTCATTTTGAACTCTTGTTATGTGATGAAGTCCTTAGGACTATTTGATTCGATATAGAAGGATATATCATTTAGTCCTTAAATGAGTTCGCGACCAAATGATATGCTATTACTAGGATGATAGACATATCAAGTGTAGGTCATTGTGTGCCATATAAGTTGGTTGTCCTCTTAACTAAAAAGCGTGGAGATGCTGGTATGGCATGCAGGTGAAATATAGGAGTATATTTCACTGAACGTGATCAACTTCGGAGCACTCTGCTGTCAAGAATCACTACGAAGGGATATAGGTATGAGTGTCCCTCAGATCTGAGATCACCACGATGACTTGCAAGCAACTCACTATACTTTAGTGTCGGACTACCTAAATTTTTAATTCAGCGATGAAAGATTTTTGGACATAATCAAGTACTTGTGAAGTCGGTGTGTGAGTCAAGATAGAATTGACCCCTCCAAATAAGTAGGAGTTAATGTATCCGTGTGTTTCAATTCAGTAAAACTTGATCAGAGTAATCCATGTGATGGATTTTAAAAATTGAAATACAGTGTGGATGACCATGTCAGGGTTGGCAGTTAAACCCTAGGTCACCTTGAGCATTTGGATCAAAGAAATGAATTATACGGTAACTATATTCAAATAGGCTCTTAAGTGTTGCTTAGCATACTTTCAGCCTATCCAGACGTCGGGTACCATTATTAGATGGTTACTTCAATTGGTACAGGAATCAGTTCCTGTGCTACTGACTTATGTTCGAACCTATGGGATCATACACACTAGAAGTTACTCTCCGATCACATGGCTAATCTGAAGAGTCTCAGTCAATGGAGACTCTGATGAAGAGTCTCAGTCAATGGAGACTCTGATGAAGAGTCCCACTGAACGGGGACTCTAGAGAAGAGTCCGACTAGACTTGGACTCTATCTTTAATGGAGGATTAATTAGTGATTAGATCACTAATTAGCTCAATTTGATTGAGCATTAAAGTCTAGATCAAGTCTGATTGAATTTGATTCAATCAAGTCAACTATGATTAGGTTATGAGATGACCTAATCAGTAAGAAAGAAATGATCCTGATTTGATCGGATCTATGGCTCAATTAATTTATTGATTTGATCAAATTTAATTAATGTTATAAGAGTCTAATTAGATTAGGTTCACCATATTTTATTTGGGTCTAATTGGATTGGATTTGAAAGAAATTCAATTGGTTAAAACCTAGAGTCCCAAATGAGTAGGATTCTATCCCTTGTGCCACCTAAATTGTCTGACATATTTTCTCACCGTATAAAATCAGTTTATACATGAGAAAATTAAAAAATAATCTTTCTTTTGTCGCTCATTAAGGATAGAAATTGGTTGATTTTGATTTGAATTCAAATTAGTTTGAATTTCAACTTAAAACTTTATCCATATCCTTCCACATGTTGGCTGCTTTTGAAGGAATCAATTTTGTATGAGAAAAGGAGGTCTTCCTAATTGATTTTTATGTCTAATTTTTTTTGGTAAGTCCCTCTTTAAGTTAGATAAGGGTGAAAAAAAGTTAGAGTCAAATTTAAATTCAAAAGAATTTGAATTACAACAAAATCCATCCCTTATTCTGTTTTATTTGGTTTGTGCGACAACTATAAAAAGGCCACAATTTTGTGTGCCAAAAGGAGAGAGCTCTTTACCACAAGATACCAGAGATAAATAAGGTCAAAAATGCTTCTTTGGGATATAAGGATTGGATGGGTTTTCTTCCTCCTTGACGTGAACAAAAGAGGAGACCGTTCTCCTCTTAGGTGAGAGACCTAGAACTATTCTAGATTTTTGGATAAGGAAAAAACCAAAGAGAAGAGAGTCTTTATTTAAATTTTCTCCACCATCTAGCATCCTTCTCTGATCCATCTTGACATTAAAAAGGTTTGAGATGATCGAAGAAGAAGATCAAGTCAGATCTACCATCAGAAGCTGACTGTGCGAGCTAGCACTCCCGTGGAGGGCTGATCGGTCCGAGGGGCTTCATGTGGACTATCCGTAGAGGTCGGATGCTTGTGTGGCTGCTCAACATCAGTGAGAACTTCATACCATACTTACCAATGGTAGAGATAATCAACTCACGAAAAGATGATGAGTTCTGAACTCTACCGACATAATCTAAAGATTAGATCAAATTCGGAGCATCAATGTGATCGATGCAGTTTTCTATTTTATTTTAAATTTTATATATAAATTTTTTATATCATAGATCCTTAATGATAGTTTAGATCGGATCTAAGATATGTTTAGAATATTAAAATATTTAATCTTTTATTATTTTATTGTAAAATTTTAAAAATACATGTTTTGAACTATCCATTTTTTTCTTTATCAAGTGCTTCTCAAGTACTTAGAAATATTCTTTACAGCTATTTAGTACTCACAATCTGGACTCGATCGATATTTGCTTGTGATACTCACAACAAAAACTATATCGATTTGTGTGCATAGCATGACATATATGAGGCTTCCTTTAGTTGAAGCATAAGTGATCTAGCTCAAGTACTATATCTCTTCAAATATATTAGAACACATCTTCTTGAAGAAATCAGTCTCATACCTTAAGGATAGAAATCCTTTAGGAGTTATTCTTGCCGAATCCTTTCAGCACCTTCTCTATGCATATTTTTTGTAAATGATTTAGTATCCCCTTAGATCTATCTCATAGACTTAGATCTATCTCATAAATCTTTATTGGATACTTCTCGAGGTCATTCATATAGAATTTGTTTAGACAATCAAATTTTAAATCAATGTCAGCATAGAAACAACTTTTCTAATTAGGAGGATATCATTCACGTACAATACGAGGATCGTGACAATACTCTCACTGACCTTTATAAATACATATTTTTGTCATGGAACATTTAATCACATTAAATGATTTGATCACATCAAATTCATGTTCTTTATCTCCTTCAAAGAATATTTTCTCTATATTCTTTGTCAAAATATCTAAATATCTTTCAATTGGATCGAAGATTATGAAATGAAGGAGGAACTATATATATTGACTCAATATGAATAGGTTTTATAACTCGTTACTCTTAAGAAACTTTCTCTTTGAGCTCAGTTTTTCTTCTATTATTTTTATCTTAGACATACTATTTTCCAAGAGCATAGTATGTAGGTCACAATCACATCATAATCCTTTGGAAAGAAATTAATATTTCTAAAATTCTTTAGGATACTAAAAAAATGAGTCTTATAGACCTAACCTCTAACTTGGTCCATATGTCAACACTTGACAGGTGCCAAACATCCTAAATATGCCACATCTCATACGGCATGATAGATAAGACTTAGAGGAAACTCTTATTCATTAAGTAAAGTTTATTCCTAAAAAAAATAAGAAAAGATTAGTGATGCTCATCATGGATTGGGCTATATTGAATAGAGTCCTATTTCTACTCTCGACCCCCCGTCAAGTTAAGATACACTAAGAAGAGTCTATTATAAGACTATACCATTTTTCTGAAATAGGTTAGACACTCTCACTAAGGCGTATACCTCTTTGATCTCATCGAAGAATTTTAAAAATTTTTTAATTTATTTTTTACTTCATATTTGAATTTTTTGAATTTTTTAAGGCTTTAGATTTGTGTCTCACACATATATCCATACTGTGAACAATCACCAATGTAAATAATGAAGCAAAGAGAATCAATCCTGACCAGCTCATCAAATAGGCTGTATACATCAGAATGTATTAGGATAAATATATTAGTGATCCTCATCCTATATCTTATAAAGGGTGGTTTGGTCATCCTTCCCTGAAGGCGGAATCTATAAATTGAAAATGACTCGAGAGTCGATGAGTCTAGGAGCTCATACTTTTTTTATTTATTTATTCTGTTCTCTCCAATATGATCAAACCTGAGATACCATACATACTTTGGATCTATCTTATTTTTGGATCTCTCAGATCCTATGGAACACATTATCTACTCAGATACCAATATCGAGCAGATCCAACATACCTTTTGAAGGTATGTTCCTTATCCAATTTTCTTTAGATTCTCCTGGCATATAGGAATCCTTCCCTTTGAACTTTTCAAGACCTCATCAATAGTCACCAACTCAACCAAGGAGCAATCAATTTTATTCATGTGGTAGTTTACTATAAACTTCCATATAAATTGGTAAGGGATTGCAGGATCAAATCCTTTTGTAATTCCTTATGCTTGGACATACTGAGCTTCTCAAGCTTATCCAAGTCATTAATTATTGTCAAACCATGACTATGAACTGATTGCTCTTTGATCAATCATCGGATGGTTTAGTAACATAGGGATATCCTGATTAGCTCAATTTCTTAAAACTTAAAATCATTCTAAGTTCCTGAGCTAATCTTTATAACTTGATCAGTTAGTCAATTGGTTCTAAGTTTGTCAGGATTGAAAGTCGATTTTTAATTCTATCAAAAAGAAGAAATTCTAGTTAAATATTTATACTTAATTTTAAATTTATTCTAAAAATTTTAAAATAAATATGCTTTCACTATTTTTTAGAATCTCTTACACTTCTCAGATAGAGAGATAGAAACCCTTTACGACTAGGATTTTTAAAGGATACTACGGTCCCACCAATTGGCACACCATCTCACATGACAGTTATTGGCAATGTATCAATCGATGAGTGGATAACTCTTATCCAATACTTCTCTGAGCCTGTTGCAGCAAACTTCAGTCTCTAAGTCCTAAAACCTCATTTGATAGTTATTGGCCTTATTTTTTAGTTAAGTTAGACCTACCAATCTTGTATAAGTGAAGCCATCATTGGGACCCTCACCTGATAGTTATTGAGCCCAACCCTATCTTCATCCCATAGCATCTCATGCCTATGAGTGGTTATGTCTTCTCTAGTGCAACTGAACCTCTGTATCCAATCAAGAACAATCAACATCGGAAAGGGCCTACATATCTATAACGTGGAAGGCCGCTGGACTTAATATATGCGAGGAGATTTAATTTAGATATCTTTAATTTTAATTATTTATTTACATCCGATGTAAATTCATAATTCACATGGATTTACTAGAGAGATCTTAACTTGGTTCATCAAGATCGAATCAAAATGCAACTGCAACATGTGTGGTGAACTCAAACCTACGCACCCAATAAGAAACTTAATCAACCAAATTAGCCAAGTAAGTTCAAGATTTGTGGGAGGCTCTTCGTGCATGAGTAACAGTCTAAATTAAGTAACCACCATTCTATCTCTTGTCCAAGACACCAATCGATCAACCAGCTTAAATTGGTTCAGTCTAATTGGTTTATATCACCACGAATTGCAAATCATTAACCAAGTTATCGTGCATTCATGATACAACCCTACTCTAAGAATTTGTAGTGATTTAAGGTGATCACTGCATGTATCCATGAAAAGCACATGCATGAATATCTCATAGTCCTTATGATTATCACATAATCCTTATAATTATCATATAATCCATTATGTTCATGCTAAAATTTTTTATGGTGTTTCATCAATCTTTTTTCATCCTAGGACAACCTCACAACATAACGACACTTGTTATGCCAGATCAACTTTATGTCAGGATGAACTTAGATTGGCTCAGCTAATTTTATCTTATGTTCAATCAAATTACTTTAATTTGAATACATCTATACTATCATTGATTACATCAAGATAGGTCTCTATCTATGAACATCATCTCATGCATGAATATATAATAAAGATAAATTTAGATTTAATAAAATTCACATCTCATAGAAATTATATTCAAAATTTTAGATGTATGAATATTAAGGTAAAATTGAGATATAAAAATTTTTGATTAATCAAGACACACATGACTTTTAATAATCATTAATTTCAGATTAAGAATAATAAGAAATTAAATTTTTAGATATGAAAATAATTTTTAGATCTCGAAAATATTTGCATGAACATAAATCAATCTAAATTTTAGATATGAAAATAATTTTTAGATCTTGAAATCTATCACATGAATTTCAGCCATTCAGATTTTAGATCTAAAAATATATTTTTAGATCATGAATTTCATCTCCTTGATCATGAACATTCTTAATTTTATATCTAGAAATCAAATTTTTTGATCTAAATTCATCTACATGATCAAATAAAATTCAAATTTTTAGCTTTGAAAATAATTTTCAGATCTAAAATCTAGATCTCAACCATGTAGTAATGAGATGGCTTTGATACCATTGTTGGATGTCAACATCACATGATGATAGGTATATATTCAAAAATTTTAAAAATTTTAATCTACATAGAGATTGTAGTGGAATAAAAATTTTAGATTTGAATTTTTAACATCGTTCGAGGATAACCATTCAGCATAACTTTAAACTATTATATCAGGACAATCTTATGTCAGAACGATTCTAAGATTTAGATCAATAATTAGATCTAATCTAACTAGTATGCATAAAGAGATCATATCTCAAATAAATCAGGCATCATCATTAATTACAAGATTAAAGATCTATGAAGAAAATCTGAATTTCATACTTTTGCGTAGGTAGATCTTTACTGCAATCCAATGATCTGTGGACGTCTTCAAGGTTCCATCATAGTCGCACAAATATTCAGCCTCTACAGATATCCATCAAGACTGACCTAATTAGGAGGTTTCGATCTCATCAGGGTGCAAGCTCTCTTACAGAGATCGCTCTTTGGATTGTCGAATCGGTTTGATCTTTTAATTCTCTTCTCAAAAAAATCAAAATGATCTATAAGAAGATGATGAAATCAGATCACATCTGATTTTTTTTACTTTTCTTTTTTCAAGAGAAAAATCAAGATTTATAAAAGAAGACAAGAGGTCTAATCTCTTTCCTTTTCTTTCTTGTCCAACTCTTGGACTAGATCTAGGAAAGGTCGAGGAGAACCATCCATCTCATAAATCAAAAATAAATCAGATTAAATTTGATTTTAATCATATCTAACTCTTAGACATCTTTGAGAGAGAGAAAGAGAAAAATATATCCAACTCTTGGATAAAGAAGAGAGAGGAGGTTATCTTTAACAACTCACTATTGGTTATAAGAAGAGATACGAGAAGGCACCCACTTTTCTCTCGTTGAACAACCTTGGGCATCCCACCTTTTCTTCATGCCAATCCTCTCATATGAGGCATCAACCAAGCTGATCTTCTCCCTTAGTGGAGGCACCCCTTTATCTCCTATTCAAATCCCAAGGTAGTTAGGGTTTAGGATAGGATGGAGTTGTATTAGATTAGGCGTCTTCCTTTATGTTGCCGCCCCACCTCTCCTAAAAATTCCCTATGCCCAAGCTTGTGCACCCCTAGTTTCTCATGCATGCCCTTCTCAACATGAAGAGGTCTTGGGTGTCCTCTCTTATGTGGCATGCACTCCTCTTGGATTAGGTCAAGGGCTTGTTCAAATTCTAGTCCAAGCCAAACACTTGGATAAGATTAGATCAAACCCAATCAACATAGGTTTAAGTCTAATCCTATTAGACTAATGAAACCCAATCCTGGTCCAATTCAAATCATATCTAACCAAATTAAATCTAATTTAATTTGACTAGGATCTAATTCCAATATTTGATCAAATCAAATAATATATAACAATTACAATTAAGTCCTCCTATAACATACTAACTCTTAGTAAGTCCTCAATATAACTTTTTAATTTTTAATCCAATCATCAATCAAATTGATAATTAAGATCACTTGCGATTCATAATTATGATTCGACAGTCTGATCAGTCAGGATCTCTTTTATGTATGATCTCATAGGTTCTATTCTGCCTGATAGTAAGAAATATTTTGATCTCCATCAAAATATTATTAAAACTCTTTTCAATAAATCGAAATAATTTCAACTCATCAATCGAGAATTATTGACCATTAAAATAATTCTCGTTGGTCTCACAATCTATCAGTGATGCCTAGCTGTATGTAGTGACAATCCAGTAGAATAGAAGGATAAACTTTTAGGTGTAGTTACCGTGTGATTCAGTTCTTCTATCATGAGTTCCGACAAAATGAAGATTAAAAAAAACTCATCAAACTCCATCGTTTGTCATATGTAAGATTTATTCGATTTGAGTTTATTTATAAAATTTGATAGAAACTCTTTTCCATCGTTCACTCTATCTTGATCAAGATCTTCCGAACTCAATCTTTTAAATCATATAGGACTGCTCCTTAACTACTAAGATCGATAGATCCCATCTAGGTGCATACTCTATTTGTACAATGAATCTATTGTAGCCAACATACACCTCAAGGCTCCGTATGGCTAGAAGACTGAATTATGATGTAGTTAAATTATAGCAATCTCATTATAAATAATTCAGGCACTACAGGTCTAAGAATTAGTCACACTACTATAGCATCAAAAATGTCACTGATGAATGAGTAGATATCTAAGTGATATCTCGTGTTGGTTATATTTGGTACCTTTGTACTCTAATAAATATCTAAAATTTTTGCTCTAGTATCTCCATACTATAGACTCAAGATTTATCTGTCCTAAAAAAAATAATTTCTGTACCAATCTTTTCAAAACAATCACCATCTTTGTGATGATTCTTCGATCGGAAGCAATTTGAGAATTAACCATCAATGACACATGCCTCAAATTCTCAACTCTTGATAATATGTATCTATTAGATTTTTATTATTTCATGCATGCATATTTTACAAAAGAAGTATGCAGTAGAATTTTAAATTTTTTAGATTAAATCTAATTTAATCTAAGCATACATAAGATCATATCTTCAAACCATAACCAGAATCATTATATGTGAGATAAGATTCAGATATAAAAATCAAATAAAAAAAAATAAATATAAAATATATCTGGATATGGATCAATCTTCAATGCGAACAAATGATCATGGATATCCTTCGAAAGTTTCTTGTAGCCACACAAGCATCTGACCTCTACGGATATCCATACGAAACTTTGATCTGATCAGAAGCCTTTTGATCTCACCGGGATGCTAGCTCCTTTACAGAGATCGCATCTTGATGGTTAAAAATCTTCTTTTCTCCTAAGACACTCTTAGAGAATAAGAAGATGTAGGAGGATCTTGATCTCTATGCTAGAGATCATGAGAAGAACCTTTTTTTCTCTTTTCTTTCTAAAATTCATGCACCAAATCTCTACAATATAAATGTAATAATTTTGTCTAACTTTTGGATAAAGAAAGGAAGAGGTATCCATGCCTAAATATGGATAAAAGAGAGAAGATAAGATATCCTAACAACCAACCATTGGTTGTTGCAAGAAAGAAGAGATGTTTGCAACCAAACCTCACGCTATGGACCATGCACGCCGCCCCTTCTCCCTTTGTTTTTCTCCTTGCCAATTCCTCTCCTTTTGGATGCATGCCCCCTCTGGTTTTTAGCTTTAAAACCTAATCTCAACTCACTCTTACACGTCCCATAGGTGGTGGTTTAAATAGGCATTAGATAGAGACCTAGTTTGGTTAGGAGATAGAGTCCTAAATGCCTAGGACTCTACCAAACATTGGACACCGCCCAAGCCATGTCTCATGCCCAACTTTACATAATAAAAATAGGAGAAAACTCTTCTTTCTTACATGCTAATTAGGGAGCAAAAGTTGGCATTAAAACAGGTTGTGGCATGGGGAATTTGTGGCGCACAAATCAGGTTCAACGTGGGACTGGTTTGGTGCATGTAATCAAGGTATTTCAAGATCATGGGACTCTTGATTAAATGACTGTTTTAAATCCAATAAAACACCAATAGGTCCTAATCATATTAGGACCAGATTAGACTCAAATAAATAAGAATTCAAATCTGATTTGGAGTCCAATTAATTAGATTAGATGTCTCCTAATTGGAGGTGGGGTCTTAGTCCAATTGGACTTTTTCTTGGTGTTTGAGTCAAACTCAATTTTAATCCTAATCCCATTAGAATTTGATGCAGCATGAAAATGAAGATTCCTAGTCCAATTAGGAATACATACATCCTAGTCTAATTAGGAATTGGATCAAATCCAAATCTTAATTCAACTGGGACTAATCATCCAATCCTTTTGGGATTATCCTATAACCCCATAGGGTTGATCAAATCAAATCCAAAATGAATCAAATTAAATTCAACCAAATTCAACATGATACAAGCCCCAATGCTCAATCAAATTGAGTCAATTAGCAATCCTATTGCTAATTAATCCTCTTATAACTCAATAACTCTTTAGTAAGTTATATAATGCAATATTTGCATTAGATCAGTTATCAATCAAATTGATAATCAATTCCTATTACGATTCATAATCATAATTCAACCATCTGATCAGTCAAAAATCTCTTTTATGTGTGATCCCATAGGTTCTATTCTGTCTGGTAGTAAGATATATTATGATCTCTATCACGATATCATTGAAATATTTTTTAATAAATTAAAATAATTTTAACTCTGCCCATCAAGGATCA
Source organism: Elaeis guineensis (assembly GCF_000442705.2). NCBI lineage: Eukaryota > Viridiplantae > Streptophyta > Magnoliopsida > Arecales > Arecaceae > Elaeis > Elaeis guineensis. The sequence continues at coordinate 12,530,219 of NC_026003.2, read as the reverse complement.
TTGATCATCAAGATGATCCTTGTGAGTCTCACAATCCACTAGTGACACCTAGCAGTATGTAGTGACAACCCAGCAAAATAAAATATGAACCTCTAGGTGCAGTTAGCGCATAATACAGTCCCTCTATCGTGAGTCTCGACCAGATGGTAGGTCATGGATGAATCATCAAATCTCAACATCAGTCATATGATAGATTTAATCAGCTTGAGTCTATATGTGATTCTATGAAAATTTTTTTCTATTAATCACACTACTATGGCCATAGACTTAAGGACTCAGCTTCTTAAATCTCATAGGACTACTTCCTTCTGTTAGGATCGATAGATTCCATCTTGATACACACCCCACTCCTACAGTGGACAACTGTCGCCAACATTCACTACAAGGGCTCCTTGAGATCCATGTTGATGTATCAATCAATCTCCAGTAGCCTCACTATGAACAGTAGTATCATCTCAGGTCAAAAGACTAGTCATGCAACTGCAGCATCGAGAAAATCACTAACGAGTGAGCAAAAATTCATGTGACTTCTCGTGTTGGTCACGCTCAGTGCTAGTTGTTCTCTAACAACCACCTGCACTCTCGCTCCAGTGTCTCTACACTGCAAACTCGAGACCCATCTATCTTAAAGAAGCGATCCGTGCACTGATCTATCCAGATCAATCACCATTCCTATGATGATCCTATGACCAGGAGTAATTTAAGAATTAAGCATCAATGACACATGCCTCAAATTTTCAATTCTTTGAGAATATGTGTCATCATCTTGTTAATCCCTTGGATGATTCATGGACACATAAACATGAATGATAATATAACTGTCCAATAAGTATAAAATCATATTCTAGAGATATAAAATATGTCAGCCAAGATTGGCTTCTAGGGCATACATCCAGCAATATCATCATCTTATTAATTCTTTGGATGATTCATAGATATATATACTATGTGAATGAAATTAACTATCCTAAGTAATTAAGTCAGATACAAAATTATATTCTAGAAAGAATTAATGTGTTGGCTTGATTGGCTTATAGGGCATACATCTAATATTCTTCTTACCTACCAAGATCGATAGATTTCATCTAGATCTATATTCTATTCCTATAATGAACCTACTGCAGCTAACATACACTTCAAAATTTCATATGGCTAGGAGATCGAGTTATAGTACAATCAAACTACAGTAATCTCATTGTGAATAGCTGAAGCACCGTAGGTCAAAAACTATTCACACTACTACAGCATCGAGTATGTCACTGACGAAAAGGTAGATATCTAAGTGACTACTCATGTTAGTCATGCTCGGTATCTTTGTTCTCCATACTATAGATTTAAGATCCATCTATCCTAAAGAAAAATAATTTGTGCACCAATCTATCCTGATCAATCACCATTCCTATGATGATCCAGCAAGTAGAAGTAATTTATGAATTAATCATTAATGACATATGTTTCAAATTCTCAACTCTTGAGAATATATATCATTACTCTTATTAATTCATTCGATGATTCATAGACACATTAACAATATGGATAGAAAAATTAATCCTATCTTATTTCATTAATAAATCAAAATTATAAATTATGTTCTTAGAAAGATTATATGTGTCGTCCTAATTGGCTTCTAGGATAAACATCTAACAATCTCTCACTTATACTAAAGTCAATTATCCATAAATCTAAGTCCTATCTTCTCAAAATGGACTTCAATCTTTTACTGGCTTAGTTGTTTAATCAGTGGATTAGCCATATTGTCAGTGGTGTCAACTCTCTATATCTTGATGTACTTTTTTTTGAGGTAATCATAGATGAGATGGAATCATCACTCTATATGTTTGGACTTCTGGCGGGACCTCGGCTCCTTAGCTAGGACTATGGCACCATTGTTATCGCAGTAGAGTGCAATGGCATCTGATGGCGTTACATCTAGCTCTGCAATAAACTTCTTGAACCAGAGTATCTCCTTTGCAGCTAATGATATGGTGATGTACTCATCTTCCATGGTGGAGTCTGCTATGACAGGCTACTTGAAACTTTTCAACTCACAGCACCATCATTGCATAAAAAAATACTACTTGATGCCGATTTTCGATCCTCAATATCAAACATAAAGTCTGAATCAATATATTCTTACACCCTCAACTCTCATCCTCTAAAGATCAAGAACATATCCATAGTCCTTGTCAAGTACTTAGAGATACATTTTTTACAGATGTCCAGTTTTCTTCACCTGGATTCAATTGATATCTGCTTATGACACTCACAATATGAGCTATATCAGGTCGTGCACACAGTATGGCATATATGAGACTTCTTATAGCTGAAGCATAAGAAATTTTACTCATGCGTTCTATCTCTTCTGATGTGTTAGAGCACATCTTCTTGGAGAGATGAATTTCATGCCTAAAGGGCACAAACCTCTCTTGGAGTTTTTCATGCCAAACCTTTTAGTATCTCCTCTATGTACTTTCTCTATGAAAGGTCTAGCATCCTTTTAAATCTATCTCTATAGATTTTAATCTTCAAAATAAAGGATGCTCCTCCAAGGTCATTCATGGAGAATTTCTTAGACAACCACAACTTGATTGAGGTCAATATAGGAATGTCATTCCCAATTAGAAAGATGTCATCCACATATAGTATGAGGAAAGTGACAACACTCCATTGATTTTTTTTGAACACACATGGTTTCTCCTCATTTTTGATTAAATCAAATGATTTGATCACATGGTTAAAATAGATGTTCCAATTCTGAGATGCTTACTTAAGTCCATAAATGGATCTTTGCAGCTTGCAAACTTTATGATCTCCATCACTAAAATGAAACCCAAAGGCTACTTCATATAGATATCTTCCTCAAGATATCTATTTAGAAAAGCAATTTTCACATCCATTTGCTATATCTCATAATCGTGATATGCTCAATGATAAGTAATATTCGAATAGACTTCAGCATAGCCATTGACGAAAAGGTATCCTCATAGTCAATGCCTTCGCATTGATTATAACCTTTAGCCACAAGCTTTGCTATAAAGGTCTCTACCTTTTCTTCTGATCTAATTTTTCTATTGTAGATCCATTTACACCCAATAGGTATAATACCTTCTAGTGAATCCACTAAGGTCCAGACTTAGTTCAAGTATATGAGTCAATCTCTGACTTCATTACCTCTAATCATTTTTTGAAGTCGATATCTGATATCGTCTCGCTATAGGTCTTGGGATTATCTCCATATATCCAATTTTTAATAAGGAATATTTTCTTTACATCCTCTGTGATAATACCTAAGTATCTTTTAGAAGGATAAAAAATCCTACTATATCTATAAGGTGGAGGAGGAGATGCATGTATTGGCCTGACTTGAATTGGTTCCATAGGTTTTGAGACTCGTTGCTCTTCAGAGATTTTTTTTCGAGCTTGATTTGTCTCCTTATACCTCCATCTTGAATAAACTATTTTTCAAGAAAAATGATATGTCGGCTCACAATCATATTGTGATCCTCTGTGAGATAGAAATAATATCCTAAAAACTCCTTAGGATATCCTATTAAACAAGTTTTCAAGGATCTGGCCTCTAATTTGTCTGCCTGTTGTCTTTTGATATGGGTCGGATATCTCCAAATTTTGAGGTGACCTAGACTCAATTTCTTATCATGCTGTATCTCATACGGTGTGGTAGGAATAGTTTTAGAAAGAACCCTACTTAATAGATAATTTACTATAAGTAAACTATGACCCCAAAGAAATATAGGAAGATTAATGAAACTCATCATGGATCAAACAATATCTAATAGGATTTGATTTCTTCATTCTGAAATCTCATTAAGTTGAGGCATTTCAAATGGAGTCCATTATGAGACTATGCCATATTCCTTGAGATAACTTAAAAATTTTTTACTAAGATATTCACCTCATCAATCTGATTGAAGAACTTTTAGAGATTTTTCAGTTTATTTCTCTTTTTCATTTCGGAATTCCTTAAATTTTTCAAAGGCTTCAAACTTGTATATTATAAGATACATATATCCGTACCATGAACGATCATGGATAAAGGTGATGAAGTAGAGATAATCTTTTCTGACCGACACATCAAATGGATCACACACATCAATGTATACTAGGATAAGTATATCAGTGATCCTTTCTCCTTATCCTATAAAGGGCAGTTTGGTCATCTTTCTTTGAAGGCAGGATTCATAAATTGGATATGACTTAGAAGTCAATGAGCCCAAGAGCCCATCTTTCTTCAATCTGTTAATCCTTTCTTCTCTTATATAACCTAGCCTAGGGTGCCACACATACTTTAGGTTAACTTCATCTCTAGGTCTTTTAGATCCTATGGCACTCACTTCTTGCTCGACGACATTCACAGGCACATCAACATGTAACTGATAGAGACTGTTTATTAAGAAACTATTTTCAACCATTTTATTTTCAAAATAAATGATACAATAATTTTTATAAAAATAAATTACATAGTTGTCCTGTGCTAAATAAGAAACAAAAATTAAATTTCTTCCAACAGTAGGTACATAGTGAGAGTTCTTAAGAATTAAACTAATCTCAGACAGTAATTGCAGAGGATAGGTCTCCACAGTTACAATAGTAACTCTTGCCCCATTTCTGACTCGTAGGATCATTTCTACTTTTCTCAGCCTTCTACTATCCTCAAGACCCTGCATAGAAGTGCACAAATGAGTACTAAGATTATAGTCTATAACCCAACCAAAAGTGAAAAAAACCATAAGGTTAGTTTTGATAATGAGCAGGTCAGACATACCTTCAGAAGGTGTGCCATCTTTATTGTTCTTCAAGCTCGTCGGGTAAGCAGAGCAGTTCCTCTTTCAGTGGCCGTAGTTGTTGCAATAAAAATACTTTTCTTTTTCTACGGCTTTCTTCTTGAAAACTTCCTTCCTCAATCTGTTCTCCACTTTCTACTTTTTCAAGAACTTCTTCTTTTTCATAGTAGATTTTTTTTTGGAAAATAAAGTCTACTCCATAGCTAGAATAGTGCTCCTTAAACTCTTCAAGATCTCTTTAGTAGTAACCAGCATATTCAACAGCTTAACTTTGGAGTACTGAATCTTATTCATATGGTAGTTTATAATAAACTACGCATATGAATCAGTAAGAGACTGTAGGATCAAATCAATTTGTAATATTTTATCCATGGACATTCCAAGTTTCTCAAGCTCCTCCAAGTCCTTGATCATTGTCAGACAATGATAATGGATAGACTGTCCATCATGCATCTTCATCTTGAAGAGTCTTTTGAACACTTCATAGTAAGCTATGTAGCTCTGCTCACCATACAACTCTTGTAAATGAGTTAGTATGCCCCTTGTAGTCTTCATATCCTCATGCTGGTATCGAAGTTTATTAGATATGGATGCCAGCACATAACATCGGATCTTGTTGTCATCATCCAATTACTTTTCATGAGATGCCCTTTGATCAAGGGTCAGACAAGCTGGCAGGGAAGGTATATCCTGGTCAAGTATATAGTTTAGTTTTTCATAACTCAAGACTATCTTCAGGTTTCGAAGCCAATCTTTAAAGTTGGGTCTAGTCAATCGGTTGGTCTGTAGGACACGAGCAAGTGGATTGGAAGCAAATATTTTCTACAGAGAGAAGAAGATTCTAGTTAGATTTTATATTTGACTTCTTTTAATTTATTTTAGGACTTTATTTTAGAAACAAACTCGACTCTCACTATTTTCTTGAATCTTCCATACTCCTCGGGTGGAGAAACAGAAACCTCCATGATTAGAATTTTAAGAGGGTACTACAGTCCGACTGATTGGTACACCACCTCATCTGACACTCCTCGGGAGGCTCCTCGTACAAAAGCAACAGTCCTAATTAAGTAACCATCTTTCAATGCACTTACCTTAAATACCAATAGATCAACCTATTTCAAATCAAGCTTGACTTTTAGTTTCTTACCACAGATTATGAAATTGTATTCATGATACAACCCTACATGAAGGGTCATAGTGATTTAATGTGATCACTACATGTATTGATAAAAATACAATGCAATTATCTCATAATTGAAATAAAATCAAATTTTATTTTCAATTAGGTCTTTTTTTTCCTCTTAAAGTGACTTATGATTAAGGGTCTCATCTCTTAAAATTCTAGGACAACCTTTCAACATAACTTTCAAAAATTTAGATTAACGATTTCATCTCTCATCATCTTAGGACAACCTTTTAACATAACTTTCATTATGCCAGGACAATCTTATATCAAGATGATCTTAGATTAATCCAAAATTATTTAATTAGATTTTTGATTTTAAATTTTTTAATCTAAAATTTTAGATCTAATCTAAATTTTAGATTCAAATATAAAAATTAGATCTAATTAAAAATAAAAAATTCAGATCTAATTTACAAATTTAGATATAATTGAAAGAAAAAATTTTAGATCTAATATAAAAATTTCAAATTTATGCATTATCAGATCTAATCTAATTACAGATCTAAACATAACTTCAAATCTAATCTAATTTTAGTTCTGATCTTGATCTTAATAATATGATTTACAACCTAACTCTAATCTTAGTTGAAAAAAATTCTATAGCATGCATGCTAGATCAACCAAAAAAAATTTATGCAATGAAAGAAATCTAATTTAGCATGCATCTTTGGGATCACATCTTGTAAAGCCAGCTCTATCATATCCTTAAAATCAAAACATAAAATAAATCTAACATAACCATAAATATTTTCACCTTAGCGTGGGTAGATGGATATTCACCATGATTTGATAATCGTGGGTATCTTTTCAGATTCTTCGAAGAGCCGCACTCATGTCTGACCTCTACAGATATCCACAAAAAAATCTTAGATGCTTCTCTTAGTTTTCTTCTCCAAAAAATCGGCATGCGCTTTGTAGTAAGCAAAGAAAAGAAGGAAGAGAGAACTCCTTCTCTCTTGACATGCAAGTGAGATGCCCAACTCCCTTGGGCATTGAGATGGAGGATGCCCAACTTCTTTGGGTGTGGGGCATGAGGGAGAGAGAAAGGAGGAGGCATGGGGCCAAGGAAAGGGGGCTCAAGGTTTTTTCAAAAATTAGCTCCATGAGATCTCATCTCAAGGGGTTTACATAGAGCAATAAGAGCCCTAGAGTCTTATGACTTTTGAACCAATTCAAAACCCCAATCTGATAAGGACTTTAACCAAGTCAAATCCCACTCATAGAAGAACTCTAGGCACCCCTCTCTTTCTCTCTTTGGCATCAAAATCAAATGCGGCGTGTGCCCCATCCTCCTCTCCGCCTTCTCATATTGTCACACAAGATAAGGAGGCACTAACAATTTATGCCCCTTTGGATCTAATCCAAATGGACAGGAGCCCATTTCCTTCATAATTAATTCAAATGGGAGCCCAACTCTTGGCAATATATCTTATTATTGAGAATTATGTCCTAAAGTTAATCATCAGCCTATTGATGATTATACTCATTGATGTAATTATATATGAACTAATTATTAATAAAATATTTATTTGATAATTTTTATCATAAACTTATACATCTTATATGTCAAACTTCTATATTATGATGAAAGTTTTTAGGACTATTTTAAATTGATAAAAGAAGATTTATCGTTTAGTCCTTAAATGAGTTCGCGATCAAATGATATGCTATTACTAAGATGATAGATATATCAAGTGTAGATTGTTGTGTACCATATAAGTTGGTTGTCCTCTTAATTAAGGAGCATAGAGATGCTGGTATGGCATGCAGATGAAATATAAGAGTATATTTTACTGAACGTGACCAACTTCAGAGTACTTTACTATCAGGAGTTACTCCGAAGGGATATGGATATAAGTGTCCCTTCGATCTGAGATCATTACAGTGACTTGCAAGTAACTCATTGTGCTTTGAAGCCAGACTATCTAAATTTTTAATTCAGAATCAAAAGATTTTTGGACACAATCAAATACTTTTGAAGTTGGTGCATGAGTCAAGATAGAATTGACCACTCCAAGAGATTGGAGAGAATGCTTTGTATTTTAATTTAGTAAGACCTTGACCAGGACAGTCCTTGTGAAGAGTCAGAATTTATTAGGTTGAGATACATAATGGATGCACTATTAGGAGTTGACAATTTAAACTCTAAGTTATCCTTGCATCAAGGGTCAAAGGGATGAATTATACGACAACTTTATCCAAGTAGGTTCTTGAGTGTTGCTTTGCATACATTCAGCCTATCCAGACATCGGATACCATTGCTAAATGGTTACTCCAATTGGTATAAAAATTTATTTCATGCTACTGACTTAGCTTTGAACCTATGGTGTCACATACATTAGAAGTTTCTCTTCGATCAGATAGCTGATCTGAAGAGTCTCACCGGACTGGGACTCTACTGAAGAGTCCCACTGGATTGAGACTCTGGTGAAGAGTCTCACTGGACTGAAACTCTATCATTAATAGAAGATTAGTCAGTGATTAGATCACTAATTAGCTTAATTTGATTGAGCATTAAAGTTTGGATCAAGTTTAATTGAATTGGATTCAATTAGATCACATCCGATTAGGTTATGAGATGATCTAATCGCTAAGGGAGAATTAATCTTGATTTGATCGGGATTATGGCTCAATTAATTCTCTGATTTGATCAAGATTAATTGAGCCTATAGGAATTAAATTAGATTAGGTTCATAATGATTTATTTGAGTTTAATTTAATTGAGTTTGGATGAAACCTAATTAGGAACTTAATTGATTAAACCCTAGAGTCCAATATGATTGGACTTTCTCCCTTGCACCTTCCCTTCTCTCCATGCCTTCTTTCATCGCATAAATTGGTTTGTACACTGAATATTCCATGCCAAATCCCCTCATGTTGTTGTCCATTAGTGATAAGATTAGGTTGGTTTTAAATTGAATTCAAAAGGTTTGAATTTAAACCTAAAATCTTATCCCTATCCTCCCACACACCGGCACTTTATGAAGGCCTCTAATATGTGCGACAAAAGGAAGTGATCCTGATTTATTTCCCTTGCCAAGAAACTTGTTCAACCTCCTCTTCATCTAGATATGGATGGGTTAAGTGGTGTTTGATTTGAAATTCAAAGGGAGTTTGAATTCGAATCAAATAAGTCCTTATCTCATCCCTATTCCTTTTGTACGTCAACCATAAAATGCTTGTGATTTTGTGTGCCATCTGATCTCTAAGTTTTACCATGAGATAGCAAGGAAGGAGAGGGGATAAACATCCTTTTAGAGGTGTGAGATTTGGGGTGGGCTTCTATCTTCTTGGCATGTGCATTGGAGGAGATCTATCTCCTCTCGAGTGAGAGATCTAGAATCGTTCTAGGATTTTTGGATGAGAAAAAAATCAAAGAGAAGAAAATTTTCATCTAATTTTTCTCTACCTTCTAGCAACCTTTGCTGATCCATCTTCGATAGCAAAAAGATTCGAGGTGATCGAAGAAGGAGGTCAAATCAGATTCGCCATCAGAAGCTGACTGCACGAGCTAGCACTCCTATGGAGGGCTAATCGATCCGAGGACTTCATGTGGACCATCTGGAGAGGTTGGATGCTTGTGTGACTACGAACGATCAGTTAAAACTTTCAGGTCCGCATTCTCAATTATGAAGTTCGACTATCGACTCTCAGATATTAGGTTTGAAACCACAATAATGATAGATTAGATCTATTATAGTGTGTTAACTTTTGTTCACATACTTGTTGTTTTAGATTCAGATTTTTATGCATGTAAATTCATATCAAAGATCTATTTGTAAGAGTTTTAAGATTAAATTTTATGTATATATTTATAAATTTAAATAGTTTAATCTAATATTTTTTTACTATAAAAATTTTTGAAATACATGCATGAAACCCCTACGCATCCCAACAGTGGTATCAAAGCCACGGTTCTATATGACATGATGTTATATGTATTTAGATCTATAATTTAATTTTGATTAGATTTGATATATGATATTTTAAATCTAGAATTAGTTATAGATCAGATCATACAAACTGAAATAAGATTGTCCTGCTGTAAGGTTTATCTCTTATAGTGCAAAGGTTGTCCTAATTTGTACTGATCTTTATAAAATTTAATTTTAAATTGAAGCATGTGATATTTATTTATGATAATTATTATTTAATTTTAATATAATAAAAATATAATAATTATATATAAAATAATTTAGATTAAATTTAAATTATTTAGATTAGATGATCTGAGTAGCGAAGTAATCAGATCGGATTTGTCACCATTTAGTCATAGGAGGTAATAGAGATTAGATTTTTTTTTTATTCAATTAGATTATCTTATGATGTATAGGGTATCATTGTGACTGTATCCCATGAAGATTAATGCAAAAAAAAAATTTACTTTTCTACAAAATCCTAGGATTGCGTATCTAATACATTATATAAAAAGTAGTTGCATCTAATCATTACAAATAAAATCTAGAATCATAAATATATTTAGAATAGTTTTAAAATAATTTATGATTGATTTTATTACTATTTATGTAGAATTATTTTGAGCTAAAATTTTTACAATTATTATAGTTTGCCCGTTGAGTCGACTCAGTTTTATTTGGGATGACTCAAGACCCTAGTTAGTCAACTCAATTTTTGTTGAGCTGACATAATGAAATAAGTTGAAAATATAATTTATAATTTATCATCAATGAGTCAACTAAGTCTCAAAACTTAGACGATCTATTATGATGAGTCGGCTCAATCCAGGAATGAGCCGATTCAAATTTCAGATCTAAATAATCATGCATAAAATTTAATTATAAAAATATTTTATAAAATTTAAAATTATTTTTAGATATCAAACCTCTACCTACAATCTCAAATTTAATTGAGGTTTAAGTTGAATATATTAGATCTAGAATTATAAATTAAAGATCTAATGTCAATTGCATAAAATATGGGTGATGGATTTAGGGGTTAGCTTGATCAGATTTTCCTAATTGAGTTAGACCCTAGGGTTAGAATCAAAGATTAAATAGACTAAATAAAAAAATTGATTAAGCCTAACTAAAAGTTGAATTAAATTAAATCAGAATTTTTCTAGAGCTAATATAATAGTTGTAGTTGGTCGAGTCCATATCTTTGATTAGACCCAAATGAACTTTGATCTCTTGTTTAGTGGTCGAACCAAAATCTATAAGTTAATCAAGTTGAAACTAATCAACCAGTTGGTATCTAAGATAAGTTTGACAGTTTTGATCGATGGTCATTAATTAGAAGCTACTCGTGTAGATTGAGTCTATGATGAGTTAATGGCATATCCCTCCCACTGATCTTACTTATCTGGCTAACATGGTGAATCAAGTTTTGATCAGATCGCTTAATAATTAGGTTTGATCTATGGTTACTAAAAAATTAGTTGTGACTAATTTAGGTACTCCTAGTTTGACTTGTCTTAGTCCTCATCATGACTTGGTAAAGTTAGTGCGAGGATTGATGACTTATCCATTGGACCGATTTGTTTTTGGTCCACCATAATCTAGCATGGTGAAGTGAGTAGGAGGATTAAGATTAGCTGGTCTATATATTTAATTCTATTAAATTATGTTAACCAAATCTTTTAAATTATTAGGTCTATAAAATGAGCTGGTTATGGTGATGACTAGATCATAGCCTCCCATTAAGATGAATGATAATGGATCCATTATTTCTGATTGATATTGCAGATACCATCCATCTGATATTTTTCTGAATGATAGAAGTATCATTCATCATATGATGACTCTGTTGTACTATCTGATGAATGATTGGGTTAGCCGAGTCATACTTGGATCTGATTATTCATTAGTTAGAATCACTGAATAGATTCATGTAAATGGTTGGACCTAACCAAAACTTTCAGTGGAGGCCCATCACCTACTGAAATAAAATCTAGGATAAAATTAATTATTAAAAATTATTTAAAAAATAATTGATTGAGAACCTAGCCATAGATGCATATGAATTGATCGAGTCATACTCAGATCCATATGCAATCTGTGTGGATTCTAGTATCTACTAAGAAATTAAGATAATTCTTCAAATTGAAGGTAGAGGCTAACAATTTATATAAAATAATGGAAGAACCTTTAAACTAAAGTCCACATCTTTAGGTTTAATTAATTCATATACTAATTAGGTCTGTATTTTTTTTCAGAAAATGGCCACTATCGTGTCGCTCTACTCACTGTTTGACAGTGATGAGCTTATTGGATCCAACTTCAATAGTCAGTATCGAAAGTTTAATATTGATCTTGAGCCCAATCTAGCTAAAAAGTTTAAGGCCGAACCGAATCAGATAAACTATGACCCAAATAGGCTAAAGAGAAATGAGCAATTAGTTGCTGGTCAAGGTGCTTATATGATAAAATCTTAAAATTTTTCTATATGTGACACTACTACCGGAGTATTGGATATCGAAAGTCCAGTTTACATATACAATTCATTACAAAGACTTTAAGTTAGTAGAAAATTTGAGGACGATGAGAGATTCCTAAATATGAGAGATGGAAGTCAAGTTTCAATCCTGACTTTAGGAGTCATCGAGTTTGTTTCTAAATCCAATAGTATCATTTTAAGTGATTGTCACTATTGTCCATCTTTTTTGATGAATACAATCTCTGTTGGCCTTTTGACCAAAGATGATTATAGTTTATCAATAAAAAATGATTATTATAATATTATTATGAATGATGTTATAATAATACGAGGATAATTAAAAAATAACATCTATATTTTGTCACAACCTGTGAGCATAACGTACACTCCAAATAAACATCTTAAGTTAGATAATGTTATGGATGTCTACTTTTGATATTGTAGGCTCGATCACATAAACAAAAGTAGAATAAATAGGTTAGCACAAGAGGATATCCTCAATATCAATGATTGTGAATTATTATCGATTTATGAGTCTTGTCTTCTTGGGAAGATAATTAAGTCACCTTTTATTGGAAAAGATGAATGAGCCAATGATATTCTGGGTCTAATATATAGTGATGCATATGGACCTATGAGCCCTAGTACCATAGGAGGGTATAGCTATTTTATTACATTCACAAACAACCTATCTAGGTATAGGTATGTCTACTTGATGAAACATAAGTCTGAATCATTTGAAATGTTCAAATGATTCTGTAATGAAATAGAAAAATAAATTAAAAAAGATATTAAAATTTTTCGATCTGACCAAGAAAATGAATAACTTTTCAGTGAATTTTTGACATATCTAGGAGAGAATGAAATTCTCTCACAATGGATCTCTCTAGAGATACCACAGCATAATGGCATCTCGAAAAGGAGGAATTGAACCCTGTTGAACATGATTCGATCCATGCTAGGGTTCGCAAGTCTGCCGACCTCCTTTTGGGGATATGCACTTAAGACAGCCTATTTTGTGCTTAATAATATTTCGAGCAAGTCAGTTAGTAAAACACCATATGAGATATAGTTAGGACGTAGGCCAAACCTATCTTATCTTAAAGTCTGAGAATATTCGACTTATGTCAAACAATTACAGATCGATAAGCTTGGACCTAAGTTTGATAAGTGTTATTTTATAAGATACCTTAAAAAAATGAGGAGATATTACTTTTACCTTCCTGCTAAACAAAAGGTATTTGTCAGCAATAAGGCATACTTTTTGAAAAAAAAGTTTCTTAGTGAAGAAACAAGTACCTCTAAAGTCGAGCTTGACAAAATTTGATAGGTAAAAGAACCAACATCAGTGACTGAATCTGAATTGAATTTGATTAGATCAAACTCGGAGCCCAATATAGAACCATCCTTAAGGTGATTCGATAGAGTACCACGTCAATCGGATAGATACTTCAGTTTTTTGATCTGGGATGGAGATCCTATTGAGCTCAATGAGAACAGCGAGGATCCAATCATCTACATGGATGTGATGCAGAGGTCGGACTCTGAAAAATAGCTTGAAGCTATGAAATCCAAAATGGAGTCCATGAAGGTCAATGATGTATGGACATTAGTTGGTTCACCTGAAAGAATAAAACCCATAAGGTGTAAGTAGGTCTTCAAAAGAAAAAAAAGTATAGATGAGAAGGTGGAGACCTATAAAGTCTGTCTGATTGTCAAGGGATATCGTCAGCATTATGGTATTAACTATGACGAGATATTTTCTCTTATGGCAATGCTCAAGTTCATTCGGATCATGCTTGCGATAGCAGCATACTTGGACTATAAAATCTAGTAAATAGATGTGAAGATAGCTTTCCTAAACGGAGAGCTGAACGAAGAGGTGTATATGATACAATCTGAAGGATTCACATCCACAGATGAGTCCAAGATGTGCAAGCTTTAAAGATCCATTAATGGATTGAAGCAAGCATCTCAGAGTTAGAACATACGTTTTGATAAGATAATCAGAATGTATGGCTTCGTTAAGAATGGAGAGGAACCCTGTATATATAAGTGGGTTAATAGTTCAGTGATTGTAATTTTTATTTGGTATTTGGATGACATTCTCTTAATTGAGAGTGATGTCCCTGCATTACAGGGAATAAAAGTATTGCTGTCGTCACAATTCTTCTTGAAGGATCTGGGAGAAGCAGCTACATCTTAGAGATGAAGATCTATAGGGATAGATCTAAGAGGCTACTCGGATCCTTCCAATCTACGTATATAGATACCATGCTGAAATAGTTCAGCATGAAGAATTTCAAAAAAGACTATCTTCTGATAGGCTATGAATTTTTCTCTCGAAGGATTGTCCGACAATCCCTCAAGAGAGAGAACATATAAGTAGAATCCTATATACCTCAATAGTGGGTTATATATGTATGCTATAATATGTACGAGACCGGATGTGGCATGCTTACTAGAAAAAATGAGCAGATACCAATCAAATCTGGATGAGAACCATTGAAAGGTTGCAAAAATCATCCTTAAGTATTTGAGAAATATTAAGGACCAGTAGTTGGTTTATAGAGAATTTGACTTGAAACTCGTGGGATACACTGATTTTAATTTTCAGTCAGATTATGATGATAGTAAAAGTGTATCAGGATATATCTTTATTCTAAATAGTAGAGCAGTCTGCTAAAAAAATTTCAAGCAGCATACTGTGGCCGGCTCAGTATGCGAGGTGGAGTATATCACGATATCTAATACTGCAAAGAAAGCTATGTGGCTGAAAAAATTCATCATCGAGCTTGAAGTGGCACCCTCTCTTGATGGTCCAATTATGATCTATTGTGATAGTACTGGAGCCATAGCTCAGGCAAAAGAGTCGAAGGCACATCAGCAGATGAAGCATATTCTGCGTCGTTATCACCTTATCTAAGAGATCGTGGATTGAGGTGATGTCGATCTTTAGAAGATCGATGGAAAGAAAAATCTGACCAACCCATTCACTAAAGTCCTTATGGTAGAGGACTTCGAAGATCATAAATCAAAGATGGATATATGGTACTGTATCGATTGACTTTAGTCTTAGTGAGAATTGTTGAAAATTATGTCCCAAAGTCAATTGTCAGCCTATTGACGGTTGTGCTTAGTGATGTAATTGTATATAAATTAATTATTAATAAAATATTTATTTGATAATTTTTATCTTAAGCTTGTACATCTTATATATCAAACTTCTGTGTTACGATGAAAGTCTTTAAGACTATTTTGAATCGATAAAAGAAGATTTATCGTTTAGTTCTTAAATGTGTTCGCGATCAAATAATATGCTCTTACTAAAATGATAGATATATTAAGTATAGAGCATTGTATGCCATATAAGTTGATTGTCCTCTTAACCAAAGAGTATGGAGATGTTAGTAGGGTATGCAGGTGAAATATAAGAGTACATTTCACTGAACGTGACCAACTCCAAAGCCTTTGCTATCAGGAGTTACTTCGAAGGAATATGGGTATAAATATCCCTCCAATCTGAGATCACCACGATGACTTGCAAGCAACTCACTATGCTTTGGTACCGGACTATTTGAATTTCAAATTCAAGATCGAAAAATTTTTGGGTATAGTCAAGTACTTGTGAAGTCAGTGTGTGAGTCAAGATAGAATTGACCACTCCAAGAGATTAGAGAGAATGCTTTGTATTTCAATTTAGTAACATCTCGGTCAGGGTAGTCCTTGTGAGGAGTCACAAAATTTATTAGGTTGAGACACATAATGGATACACTGTTAGGAGTTGACAGTTTAAACTCTAAGTCATCCTTGCATCAAGGGTCGAAGAGATGAATTATATGGTAACTGTATCCAAGTAGGTTCTTGAGTGTTGCTTTGCATATATTCAATCTATCTGGATGTTGGGTACCATTGCTAGATAGTTATTTCGATTGATATTGAAATCTATTCCTATGCTATCAGTCTATATTCAAATTTATGGGGTCACATATATTAGAAGTACATCTCCGATCATATAGCTGATCTGAAGAGTCCCACTAGATTGGGACTCTACTGAAGAGTCCCACTGGATTGGGACTCTATTATTAATGAAGGATTAATCAATGATTAGATCACTAATTAGCTCAATTTGATTGAGCATTAAAGTCTGAATCAAGTCTAATTGAATTGGATTCAATTAGGTCAAGTCCGATTAGGTTATGAGATGATCTAATCGCTAAGGAAGAATTAATCTTGTTTTGATCAGGATTATGGCTCAGTTAATTCTCTAATTTGATCAGAATTAATTAAGTCCATAGAAATCTAATTAGATTAGGTTCGTTATAATTTATTTGGATTTAATTGAATTAGGTTTGGATGAAACCTAATGAGGAACTTAATTGGTTAAACCCTAGAGTCCAATGTGATTGGACTTTCTCCCCTGCACCTTTGCTTCTCTCCATGCCTTCTCTTATTGCATAAATTGGTTTGTACACTAAATATTCCATGCCAAAGCCCCTCATATTATCACCCATTAGTGATAGGATTAGGTTGGTTTTAAATTGAATTCAAAAGGTTTGAATTTAAACCTAAAATCTTATCCCTATCCTTCCACACGTTGGCACTTTGTGAAGGCCTCTAATATGTGCGAGAAAAGGAAGTGATCCTAATTTATTTTCCACACCAAAAAGCTTGTTCGACCTCCTCTTTCATCTAGATATGGATGGGTTAAGTGGTGTTTGATTTGAAATTCAAAGGAAGTTTGAATTTGAATCAAACAAGTCCTCATCTCATACTTATTCCTTTTATGCGGCAACCATAAAATGCTTGTGATTTTGTGCACCATCTGATCTCTGAGTTTTACTATGAAATAGTAGAGAAGGACAGAGGCCAAACATCTTTTTGGGGATGTGATATTTGGGGCGGGCTTCTATCTTCTTGGCGTGTGCACTGGAGGAGATCTATCTCCTCTCGGGTGAGAGATCAAGAATCGTTCTTGGGTTTTTGGATGAGAGAAAAATCAAAGAGAAGAGAGTTTTTATCTAATTTTTCTCCACCTTCTAGCAACCATTGTTGATCCATCTTTGATATCCAAAAGGTTCAAGATGATCGAAAAAGAAGATCAAATCAGATCCACTGTCAGAAGTCGATTACACGAGCTAGCACTCCCGTGGAGGGCTGATCGATCCAAGGGCTTTGTGTGGACCATCCATAGAGATTGGATGCTTGTGCAGCTGCGAACGACCAGTGAGGACTTTCAGATCTATATTCTCGATCATGAAGTTCGACTATCCACTCTTAGATATCGGGTTCAGAACCCTAATAATGGTAGATTAGATCTATTACAGTGTGTTGATTTTTGTTCACATGCTTATTATTTTAGATTCAATTT
>NC_026003.2:12493292-12512364 GCF_000442705.2 Elaeis guineensis | reverse complement strand
TTATATACTCGATCTGAATTGTCCTTGCTGTGAGCATCACAAGCAGGTATCAGTCGAATCCAGATGAAGAGCACTGGATAGATGTGAAGAATATCCTTAATACTTAAAAAAATTAAGAATTTATTCTTAATTTTTTGAAGAGGATCTGAGTTGTGAGTTGAAGGATACACTGATTCAGATTTTATGTCTGATCCTGATAATAGAAGGTCTACATCAGGATGTATGTTTGTATATAATGGTGGTGCTACTAGCTAGAAGAGTTTCAAACAACCCGTCATTACGAATTCAACAATAGAAGCTAAGTATATCACTGCCTCAGATGCTACAAAAGAAGTCTTTTGGTATAAAAAATTCATCATGAAACTTGGTATAATGAATCAAATGCCATCACATTGTACTGCGACAACAATGGTGCTATAGCACTTGCTAAGGAGCCAAGGTATTATCAAAGATCCAAGCATATCATACAGTGGTTTCATATTATACGTGACTATGTCGAGAAGAAATACGTCGAGGTGCGAAGAAAAGATTTCACAGACAATGCGATAGACCCACTAACAAAGCAGTTGAGCCAACAGAAGACTGAAGTCCACCTTGAGAAGATGAGCCTTAGGTTAGTGGCCAATTGACTTTAGGTCAAGTAGAAAATTATTGATATATATCCAAAAAGCCAATATGACTAACACATTGTAATTTTTCTAAGATAGATATTTGTACTTAACTTATTGATTTATTAATAAAATGAGTATTTTCTATCCATTCTTGTGTAATGTATTTGAGAATCATCCAAGAAATTAATAACTTAAAGATATATTTTCAAGAGTTCAGAATTAGAGATATATATAATTAATTTCTAAATTACTCTCGATCGATGGATCATCATGGGGATGATGAGTGATCCAGTTAGATTGGCATAAGGATTACTTTCTTCGGGATAGATGAGTCTCTAGTCTACAGTGTGGGGACACTGAGCTAGAGTGTGGGTGGTTGTTAGAAAATATCGATATTGAGCATGACCATACAAGAGATCATATAGATGTCTACTCACTTGTCAGTGATCTTCTTGACGTTGTAGTGGTGGGAATAGTTCTTTAACTTATAGTACCTCGATTGCTCACAATGAGGTTGCTGTAGTTTAACTACATAAAAATATGATCTCTTAACCACTTGAGTCCTTATAGTATATGTTGGCTACAATAGATTCGTTGTAGGAGTAGGATGCGCACCTAAATGAGATCTATTAACCTTAGTAGATAAGGAGTAGTCCTATAGAATTTGAAAAGCTAAGTCTTTAAGTCTGTAGCCACAGCAAAGTGACTGATGAAAAGAAATTTTCATGAGTACAATGATTTAGGCTTGAGCTAATCAAGTTTTTCATATGAGGATGCTGAAGTTTGACGAGTCTTTTATAATCTCCATCTTGATCGGGACTCATGATAGAGGAACTGAATCGCACGATAACTACATCAAGGGTTCTATTTATTCTATTCTATTGGATTGCCATCACATACTGTTAGACGTCACTAGTGGATTGTGAGAGCTCACTAGGATCATTCTGGATCGATAATCCTTGTTAAGTGAGAGTTGAAAATGTTTCAACCCATTGAAAGGTGTTTCGATGATACTGTGATGGAGATCATGGTATGTCTCACTATCAAATAGAATAAAATCTATAGAGTCACACATAAAAGAGATTTGATTAGATCAAACAGTTGGATCATGATCAAATTATCAATATGATTGATGATTTGGATCAATTTGTAAAAGTTATATATAGAGGATCGGCTAATGGTGAGTGAGGAGGACTCAATTTGATGAGATCAAGTTAAGGATCAAATCTTAAATAATTAAATTAGATTTAATTTGATTAGATTTGACTTAATTAAGTTTAATTGGGCATTTGAGTTTCAGATTTGGATCCTAATTAAATTAGGATTGAGTTTGAAATGAATTAGGCTCGAACCTGGTTCGAATTGGATTCGAATTGAATCCAGATTGAATCCAAATTGGATTAAGATGCAAGAGTCTCAAATTTATTAGGACTCTCTCTCCTCTCTCATACCAAAAAGGAGAAGCACGCATGGGGATGCATGCCCCTTTTTTTGGCATGCGTAATAAAGAGAGTGGTTGCCCCTCTTCCCTGACCTTATCTCTCCTCCGGATAAGGCTTTATCCTTATCTTATTTTGAATTTGATTCAAAATTTAGAATATCTTATTCGAGATGGTTAGAGGTTGTTAGATATCTCTTTTTAGAAGATGTGGAAGAGAAAGGGGTAGAGATTTTTCTACATAGAACATTTCTTATGCAAAAACATTCCTAGTGCCCCATCTGCTTCTGCGCCTCCCCTATCGGTGCCTAGCCCTTGGTGTGCCAACAGAGAGAGAAAAATCAAAGAGAGAGAAAAAGGAAAGGGAGAGAAGGAGTTTTTTCACTGCATCTCTACTTCCTTCGATCCTACGTGAAAGGAGTTCTCATGTAAATCCTCAGATTGTTTTCTACAAGAGTTGAAGAAGGTGATCCAATTTGAAGGAGTGAGATCTGCAGCCTATCTTATTTCATTTGTAAGTCAAAATTATAAATTATACCTTTAGAAAGATTAAATGTGTCGGTCTAATTGGCTTCTAGGGTATATATCTAACACCACCTCCATCGCCCTGCTCGCTGCCACCTCCGAGCCAATCTCTTCCACAACTACCAGTGGAGCGATGGAGCTGGGGTGGATCCTTGGGTGGATGATGTGCCAAGGGACGATCGAAAGTGCCTTGCTAGTGAGGAGTTTGAGCTCAACTCAGAGATCAGCCATTGGATCGTTGCCACATCATGCTGCATTAGCTATGATACATTGAGGCACAACAGGATACTGATGTTGCTCCTTGAATTGATTTTGATGATTACAAAGCATTTGAGGGGGTTACTAATGATTTTGGCTTGAAAAAAGATTCATTGTATTTCAGGAAAAAAATCATAATTTTACAAAGTTCTGATTCGGAAGCCTCAAGAGCAAGAACACAAGATTTGTAATCTATTGGAGGCAATTTTAATATTTTTGGATGTGTATTTTGAAAGAAAATCATGTTTATAAATTTGAGTCGACCCCATAAGTCGACTCATGGCAAAAGGGGCTGAATGACACGCTGAATTTTGGGCTGGCACACTCTATGAGTCGACCCCTGTGCATGAGTCGACCCTATAAGTCGATCTCTGCAGCAGTGCAGGCCAAACTTACAGAATAGTCATTTTCATTTCTGTACCATAGAGGTCGACCTCATGAGTCGACCCCTATGCATGAGTCGACCCTATGAGTCGACCTCTGCTGCAGTATAAGCCAAATTTATAGAAGTCATTTTCTGTTCTGTGCCATAAAAGTCGACCTCATGAGTCAACTCATGTGCATAAGTCGACCCTGTGAGTCGACCTCTGTGATGGAAAAACTCCACAACGACTAATTTTTTGCTCATTCTAGCTGCATTTAATGCCAATTTAATATGCTCTAACGGCTCTATTTCAGTCCAGATTACTCTCCACCAATATTTAAAGTTATAAAAGGCACTTAAAGGAGGGAATCAAAAACAAGAAAAAGGTTTTGAAAAGGTTCTTCAAGTATTCATTTCAACCCTAAGCAAGAGCCCTCTTAAAAGTTCAAGAAGTTTTTATTTCAAGTTCACCAATCCCTCAAGAGCTCATTCAAGTCTTCAACCACCTTGAAAAAAATCAGAAGAGCTTCATTCTTATTGTGTAAAGTGTATTTAAAGCTTTATTTACTCATTAAAGGAGCTACATCTATATTTCTGTGTGATTAATTGCTATACTCTATTTTGAGTTGATATTTTATTTTGAAAGGATTTCAAAACGTAGAAAGATTGATCCGAACCTTGAATCGGATTGTATTAAATTGGCTTGTACCCGAAAAATAAGTGTTCTAGCTTGGAATAGCTAGAGTCAGAGGTTCTGATGTTGTATTCGGGTTGAATACGGTTTAGTGGATTTGAATTTCCAAGTAGGAGCTTGGAGAGTGGATGTAGGTGCAAGGTTGGCACCGAACCATTATAAATTTTTTTATTTGTGTTGTGCTTACTTGCTCTCCTTTTAAATTTTCTTAACTTTTTGCATTCTTGCATCCAACTTCTACACCTTGCATAAATTTCACTCTCCACATTTATCCTGCTCATTGTTAAATAATCCTCATAGTTGTAAGTTAATTTTTAAATTTTTAAAAATTTAATTCACCTCCCCTCTTGGGTTGCATAGCTGGACAACAAGTGGTATCAGAGCACGGTGCTCTAGCCGTACTTTAATTTAACTATCAAAGAGCTAAAGATCTATGGCAACTCAAGTTGACACTTCACTAGTTGAGGAGCAGTCCACAAACCGACCTCCACTTTTCAATGAGTCAAATTATACCTATTGAAAAGCTTGGATGAAAATCTTTATTCAAACACTTGACTATGATATGTGGAGTATCATAGTAAATGGACCACACACACCCACTAAAATAATTGATGGTGTAGAATCAACCAAACTCGAAAAAGAATGGGATGAGGTTGATAAGAAAATAGCTCAACTAAATGCTAAAGTCATGAATATTTTGTATTGTGCTCTAGATGTGAATGAATTTAATCGTATTTCAACATGCATGTCAGCTAAGAAAATATGAGATAGATTAGAAATAACTTATGAAGGAACTAATCAAGTGAAGGAATCAAAAATCAACATGCTTGTGCGTAAATATGAACTTTTTTAAAATGGAGCATGATGAATCAATAACTGAGATGTTTACTCATTTTACTGATATTATTAATGGTCTAAAAAGTCTTGATAAGTCTTATTCTAACAGTGATCTCGTAAGAAAGATTCTTAGGTCTTTACCAAAGACTTGGGAGGCCAAAGTGACCACAATTCAAGAAACCAAAGATTTGAATATCTTATCCTTGGAGGAGCTTCTAGGATCACTAATGACTCACGAGCTAAGTATGAAACAACACCAAGAAGAAGATGTCAAAAAGAAGAAATAATCGCCCTCAAATCCACTGCTCAACCTGATGAAGAATCCGATGATACAGAAAATGAAGAGTAGGATGAAGAAATGGCCCTCATTAAAGAAGGTTTAAAAAGTTCTTGAAGAAAAGAAGATAAGGTATGAGGAAGAGACCACCTACAAAAGGGAACATAGCAAAGAGAAGGATAAGGAGCAACCCCTTATTTGTTATGAATGCAAAAACCGGGACACTTTAAGTCTGAATGCCCACAACTGAAGAAAGGTCTCAAGAAGTACAAGAAGAAGACCATGATGGCTACATGGAGTGGAAGTGATGAGTCAAATTTCCAAGAAGAAGACTCAAATGAACAAGCCAACTTGTGCCTTATGGCACATGAAAATGAAGTAAATACTGAAACTCATATTGACTTTACCTTCGAAGAACTTCATGAAGCATTTTATGACGTAATTGATGAACTAAAGAAGCTAAGGATAAAAAATAAAGAATTAAAATTAAAGAATCAATCTTTACTAAAAGAAAATAGAGTATTTCAAATGAAAAATCAATCCTGTCTCAAAAAATCTGAACTTAAAAAATGAGATTGTCAAGTTAAAATCAATGGTTGAAAAGTTCACTTTAAGTTCAAATAAACTTCACATGATACTTGACAATCAAAAGGCCATTTATATAAAGCCGTCTTGGATATAACCCTTTAAAGAAATAAAAACTACTGAAAAATATCTTTGTAAACTCATCGTACAACAAGTTTCAAATATAACTTGCTTTAAATTGGTAAAGTAGGACACAAATCCTATTTATATTTTTCCAATAAATCTAAAAATTTCAATGTAATGAAAATATGGGTTCCAAAAGAATCATTATGACTAACCTAAAAGGACCCAAGAAAACTTGGATACCTAAAGTCAAAACTTGATTCTTGTGTATAGGTGTATCTTGCATCCCAAGGAATAAATCGGAGATGGTATCTTGATAGCAGGTGCTCAAGACACATGACTGGTGATGAATCCCAATTCATCACACTTGATGCTAAAAATGAAGGGATGGTCACCTTTGGAGACAATGGCAAAGGAAAGATCATCGGTATAGGTAATATTGGTATCACTCCCTCCAAGTATATTGAAAATATTTTATTAGTAGATGGTTTAAAATATAATTTATAAAGCATCAGTCAATTTTGTGATAAAAGATGCAAAGTCATTTTTGAATCTTCAGTTTGCATAGTAACTAGTCCTATTAATGAAGGCATTAAATTTGTTGGGCATAGACATGATAATGTTTATATGGTAGATTTGAATGATCTTTTCAAAATAAACATGCAATGCCTAGTAGCCTTGAATGTGAAGATTAATGAGACTAGTTGGCTTTGGCATCGTAGGCTTACACATATTAGCATGCATTCACTTTCAAAACTTATTAAAAAAGAATTGATTATTGACTTATCCAAATTAAATTTTGAAAAAAATAAATTTGTGATGCATGCCAAATGGATAAACAAACACGAGTCTCATTCAAATCTAAAAATATTGTTTCAACTTCTAGGCCATTAGAACTATTGCACATGGATTTATTTGGACCCACTAGAACTACTAGTCTAGGTAGAAAATGATATGGTTTTATAATTATTGATGATTTCTCTCATTTTACATGGGTTTTCTTCTTAGCACATAAGGATGAAATTTTTCATGTTTTCTCAAAATTTTATCGAAAAGTCACAAATGAAAAAGATTTTTTAATTCAAAATATTCGAAGTGATCATAGAACCGAATTTGAAAATTAAGATTTTAAAAAATTTTATGATGAAAAAGGTATTGACCATAACTTTTCAGCACCTAGGACATCCAACAAAATGGATAGTAGAAAAAAAAATAGAACTCTTGAAGAAATGGCCCGTACCATGCTATGTGAAGCAACCTTCCAAGATATTTTTGGGCGAAGCAATTAACACGGCATGTTACATATTAAATCATGCTTTAATTAGACCAATTTTAAAGAAAACTCCTTATGAGCTTTGAAAAGAAAGAAAATCAAATATTGTGTATTTTCATATTTTTGGTTGTCGATGTTTTGTTTTGAACAATGGTAAAGAAAGACTAAAAAATTTGATGCAAAATCCGATAAAGTAATTTTTCTTGTTACTCCTCATCTAGCAAAGCTTTTAGAGTTTTCAACAAAAGAACTTTAATAGTAGAGGAGTCAATACATGTTGTTTTTGATGAAACTAATGATCTTCCTTCAAGAAAAAATGAAGGTATTGATGATGCAGATCCTCTTATAGAAGGGATGAAGGAGATCACTCTAAAAGACTCAACTATTCAAGATGATGAAGAACATGAAGACAAACAGGATGAGGAAGGTGAAGAACAACAAGAACAACCTCTAAGTAAAATAATCTACTCAAAGAATGGAGGTATGATCACAATCATCCCAAGGAACTAATCATTGGTGATCCTACATATGGTGTAAGAACTCGCTCTTCACTTAGAGATGCATTCAATCATTTTGCTTTTGTCTCTCATCTTGAACCTAAAATCATAGATGAAGTTGAAAAAGATTATAATTGGATAAATGCAATGTAAGAAGAACTTAATCAATTTGAAAGAAATAATGTATGGACTTTAGTTTCAAGATCTAAAAATTATTCAATAATTGGCACAAAATGGGTATATAAGAATAAATTGGATGAACATGGAAATGTGATAAGAAATAAAGCGAGATTAGTTGCAAAAGTTATAATCAAGAAGAAGAATTGATTTTGATGAGACCTTTGCACCTATTGCTAGATTAGAAGCAATTAGACTTCTACTTGCATATGCTTGCTTTATGAATTTTAAGTTATTCCAAATGGATGTCAAAAGTGCTTTTCTAAATGGATATATTGCTGAAGAAGTTTATATAGAACAACCTCCAGTTTTGAAAATCATGCTTTTTCTAATCATATTTTTAAATTAAACAAAGTATTATATGGTTTGAAACAAGCACCTAGGCTTGGTATGAAAGGCTAAGCAAATTTTTGCTTAATAATGATTTTTCAAAAAAAATGTAGACACAATCTTTTTCATTAAAAAAATCAAAATGATATATTAGTTATACAAATATATGTTATAACATTATTTTTGGGTCTACTAATGAAACTCTTTGTCAAGATTTTGCTAAGCTCATGCAGGGGAGTTCGAGATGAGCATGATGGAGAACTTACATTCTTCTCGGACTCCAAATCAAACAAACAAAGAAAAAATCTCCATCACTCAAAGCAAGTACACAAGAGAACTACTCAAAAGATTTGAAATGAAAAACTCCAAATAATTGGTACACCCATGAGCCCATCATGTAAGCTTGACAAGGATGAAGGAGGTAAAAATATAGACTTAAAATTTTATAGAGGCATGATTAGTTCTCTATTATATTTAACTGCTACTAAACCAGATATTATGTTTAGTGTTTGTCTTTGTGCTCGCTTCAATCAAATCCGAAAGAATCTCACTTGAATGCAGTTAAAAGAATCCTTAGATATTTAAATGGTACACAAACTCTAGGACTATGGTATTCTAAGGACTCATCAATTGACTTGATAGGATATTCAGATGTCGATTTTGTTGGATGTAGATTAGATAGAAAAAATATCAGTGAAACTTGTCAATTTTTTGGAGTTAACTTAATCTCTTGGTTTAGCAAGAAGCAAAACTCGATAGCACTGTCTACGCCGAGGTCGAATACATTACACCGGAAGTTGTTGTACTCAAATCTTATGGATTAAGCAACAACTTGAAGACTTTGGCATCAAACTCAATGAAACTCTCATAAGATGTGATAACATCAGTGCTATAAATCTAACTGAAAATCCAATTCAGCATTCTAGATCAAAATATATTGAAATTAGGCAGCATTTCACAAGAGAACATGTCCAAAATAAAGATATAATTCTTGATTATGTTTGTACTGAAAAATAATTGGCTGACATCTTTACCAAGACCTTAAGTGAAGATAGATTTTGTGAAATTAGGAGAGAACTAGGAATCCTTGATCTATCAGCTTAAGTATCTCTTTGATTCCAAATTCTTAATGCCAAAAATTCATTGAACCAAATCTATTGAGCTCAATTCTCATTTTTCTTAAGAGCTCAAAAGCTCAAAACTATCATTCACATTATCAATATTTGGGTAAACATCCTTCTCTCAGAGTTTCAAATTTTTTCAAAATTGTCCCATCATTCTTTTGAATTTTTCTGTGCCATGAGTCGACCCCCAGGGTCGACCCTAGGGTAATCTTGCAATTTTGTCAAAACCCTTCGGGGCTCTCTTCTTATTGGAAATTTTTTTTTGAGCCGACTCAGCCCTTCGTCTTCTTCCTCCCACCGAACCAAAAGCTCTCCATCTCTTCTCCCTCAAACCAAAGTTTTCTTTCAAATATCTCCTCCCACCGATTTTCACTCCTCAAATCATCTGTTAAGGAACCAACTTCCTCTCCTCTCCCTTCTTCATTTGGGCGGTTCGAGCTTGCCCTAGAATCATCCCCTCTTCTCCAAACTGGTGTTTTAACTCCTCAAATCCTTGCCTTTTTCTTTCAAAATCCTTTCCTTTCTACCTCACATTTAGTCTCCTAAGCTCCTTTCAAGTCTCTCTTGACCAAATGGCTCCCAAAATGAAGCTTCTACAGAGGAAAAAATCTGTTCGTGGTTGGAAGAGAGTGTGCGCAGAAAGAGATTAGCAGCCGAGCCCTCTCTTGCTCCAATCCCTGCTCCAGGTCCTGCTTCAGCTTCCACTCAGTCCCCAATCAGCCCAAGCAAGGTACCTCTCTCTGACCGAAAAGTGGAATCCAAAAAAATATTGATTTCAAGTTTTTTGAAAAAGAAGGGTTCACTATTGGATCGAAGATTAAGAATCAAGGATGAAAATTTTACTGCTCTTTAAAGAAAAATACTTATATCGATCTAGTCAGAAAATTTTACTTAAATTTGAGCTATTGCAATGAACAGTGAAATTTACAATAAAAGGTATTGATGTTATTCTTGATCCAGTACATTTGGGACAGATACTGCATTTGCCTTATGAAGGCTATATCAATATGGAGCTCCTAATTAAAGAAGAAGGAATTAATGTTATCTCAGGGAGAACTTATACTGGAAGTCTAAATAAATTGGAAGCAAAAATTTTTCTGTTGAGATGAGGCTTTACATCACTTGGTAACCAAACTGTTTGTCCCTAGAAGTGGTAGACATGACCTTCTATCTGATAAGGATATTTGCATTATGTACCATGTGATCGCATAGACCTCCTGAACCTTCCCGCATTGATGTTTGAGGCCATGAGAGAGATCTTGAATAGATTCAAGGCTCACTTGCCTTTTGGTATGGCACTCACCTTAGTTTTTAGGAGGTTCGGAGTCAGTTTTGAGGGGGAGGCAGTTGCTAGACTATCCCATTTCGACACCATCAACCGTCACACACTGCATTGCATGGGTTTTTCTAAGACTGATAGCAGTTGGACAAAGGGTGTTGAGGAGAGAGCGGAGGATAGAGCAGAGAAGGAGGGACCGTCTTCATCTCTTCGTGATCACAGAGCATCCCCAGATATTCAGTTCATATCTGATCACGAGGCTGGTCCTTCAAGTCTATGAGGAGGCATGCTTCAGTTCTACAGTCAGAGAGCAGGGCACATCCTTCAGAGTTCAGACTAGCAGATGATCAGATTGAGATGATGTCCCAGCGTGTTGCCTCCATTCTATCTCAGTAGTTTGCCACTTCAGTCTTTGCTCAGAGATCGACATCCCAGGGTGACTCAGACCAGACTCTGATCTCTCATATTTTTATTATTTCTCAGATGCTTACTGATCAGTCGGTACGCATTGAGCAGCTTGAGGGATGTATTTTGAGATTGACAGGCAGAGTATTAGACTTGTAGGGACAAGTATTAGCTTTAGCCCATCTCCATCCGCATGAGGATATCACAAAGGTCTCAGACCTATCTGCAGAGGCGGCTAGACTTCGAGGAGTTTTAGAGAATGGCTTTGACTTCTTGAGGAGAGAGATCAGGGGCTCCAGTGAGAATGCTTCTACTCAGTTCAGTATCCTGATGCAATCTGTATCGATAGCTTTGGATCTTTTGGATACCATCAGACTTTTTCTTATTGCACAATCCGTAGCTTTTCAGGCTCCAAGATCCTCTCATCCCTCTACTCGTGCTGGTATCTCTACCCGTGGCTGAGACAGACGTGGTCGAGGTCATACCCGTGGATTTGATCCTACATCTCCTCACCCCATCTCTGGTTCTTCAGACACTGATCCATCCAGCCATGACATCTATTAGATCTAGATTAGTTAGACTTCTAAGTCTAGGATCTATCTTTTGGCCTTTGTACTTTGTTAGCTGATTGACTCTTGGATAATTTCTATCCATGACTTTTGTATTAACTTATATGTATTGAAACATCTATGTATTCAGTCACTTTTTGAATATATATATGTGTGCTTTGACTTTCAATGAATGTTTATGATTGAAATCAAATTGAATTATTTTAATTATGAGATATGAAAAATAACTCATATTAGTGCTGAGAAATACTATGAATTGCAATATCTTCTAGATGAGCAAGTTGATATATCCTTTATGTTTGCTATATTGAGGGGGAGTCGAGAAATAAGCAATCAAAGAAGGAGGCTAAAGAAGTAAAATATGGTATCAAAAAGGAGGAGTAAAGAAAATATGTCCTTTTTGTCATCTTTCTTTTTTTTCTCTATCCTTAAAATCTCTTAAGATCTTAATTGATGCTATCAAAAAGGAGGAGTAAAGAAATTTTATCCTTTCAAGATCCCTTAAAAGAGGAGTAGAGAATCTTAATTGATGCTGTCAAAAAGGGAGAGTAAGGAATCAAAAATCAAATTTGAGCAATAAGCAATAAAAAATGAACAATAAGCAATAAAAAAATTAGTAATAAGCAAAATTGTTAAGCAAATGTGTCAAAGAACCAAAATCGTCAACTCCTTTTTTATCTAATTTTTTAAAGCAAATGAACTTATAAGCAAATTTTAAATTGATCTTCAAACTGCTTATGATGCATTTCGTTCAAATACTTGGCTATGATATTGAAGTGATGCATCTTCATAAATTTAAAATTCATGTTCAATACTTTATATATGCTTTTACTCAAGTATTTTGTCATCATCAAAAAGGGGAGATTGTTGCTCTTTGAATTGATTTTGATGATTACAAAGTATTTTAGGGGGTTACTAATGATTTTGGCTTGGAAAAAGATTCATTGTATTTCAGGGGCAAAATCATAATTTTATCGAGTGCTGATTCAGAAGCCTCAAGAACAAGAACACAAGATTTGTAATCTATTGGAGGTAATTTCAATATTTTTGGATGTGTATTTTGAAAGAAAATCATGTTTATAAATTTAAGTCGACCCCATGAGTCGACTCATGGCAAAAGGGGCTGAACGGCACGTTAAATTTTTGACTGGCACACCCTATGAGTCGACCCCATGAGTCAACCCCTGTGAATAAGTCGACCCTATAAGTCGACCTCTGCAGCAGTGCAGGCCAAACTTACAGAACAGTCATTTTCTGTTCTGTGACACAAAGGTCGACCCCATGAGTCGACCCTATGAGTCGATCTCTGCTGCAGTATAAGTCAAATTTACAGAAGTCATTTTCTGTTCTGTGCCACAGAAGTCGACCCCATGAGTCGACTCATGTGCATGAGTCGACCCTGTGAGTCGACCCCTGTGACGGAAAAACTCTACAACGGCTAATTTTTTGCTCGTTCTGACTGTATTTAATGCCCATTTAATATGCTCTAACGGCTCTATTTCAGTCCAGATTACTCTCCACCATCATTTAAAGTTATAAAAGATACTTAAAGGAGGAAATCAAAAATAAGAGAAAGATTTGAAAAGGTTCTTCAAGCATTCATTTCAACCCTAAGCAAGAGCCCTCTTAAAAGTTCAAGAAGCTTTTATTTCAAGTTCACCAACTCCTCAAGAGCTCATTCAAGTCTTCAACTACCTTGAGAGAAATCAGAAGAGTTTCATTCTTATTGTATAAATTATATTTAAAACTTTATTTATTCATTAAAAAAACTACATCTGTATTTCTGTGTGATTAACTGCTATACTCTATTTTGAGTTGATATTTTCTTTTGGAAGGGGTCCAAAACGTAGAAAGGTTGATCCGAACCTTGAATCGGATTGTATTGGGTTGGTTTGTATCCAAAAAATAAGTGTTCTAATTTGGAATAGCTAAGTCGGAGGTTCCGACGTTGTATTCGGGTTGAATATGGTTTAGTAGATTTGAATTCTCAAGTAGAAGCTTGGGGCGTGGATGTAGGTGCAAGGTTGGCACCGAACCACTATAAATTTTTTTTTTTGTGTTGTGCTTACTTGCTCTCCTTTTAAATTTTTTTATCTTCTTGCATTCTTGCATCCAACTTCTACACCTTGTATAAATTTTACTCTCCATATTTATCCTACTCATTGTTAAATAATCCTCATAGTTGTAAGTTAATTTTTAAATTTTTAAAAATCCAATTCACCCCCCCCCCTCTTGGGTTGCATAGCTGGGCAACAGCTGACGTCGGTGATTGCCAATGGGGGAAGATGGAAGATTGACATCAATGATGGCTGATGGAGGAAGACGAAAGATCGGATGAACATAGACTAGGGGCTAGGGCACCGAAACATGGAACATATGGGCTAAAATTTAGGCTCGGGCCCAAGTCTATGCCCAAGCCTAGTCCGAAAGATAAACATGCCTTATATTTAGGCTCGAGCCTAGCTTGAATTATTTTGGATCTAGCCCAAAGCCTAACCCGAAGTCAGCCCAGCCCGATGGGCCTCGGGTAGGCCCGAACCCAATTCCAACCCTATATAATGTCGAGCGTCTATCTATTGTAGAGCATCCAAATTTTTTAGTGTTTGAAGCTCCTATGATATTTGGGAGTATTGATAGGGTGACTGCTAATGTATTAATATCTTCTGCATTGTGGGCATAGTGTGCACCTGAAAAAAAGTTGATGGGTTGTATAAAGGGCTTCATTTTGTGGATAAGGTGGAACCACAAACTATGCTAAAATAGTATTTCATTGACACACATAATAAATTAAAGGTTGCTGAGTTAGAGCCAAAGCTTTGGATGGTTAAATATAAAAATAGAGAGTCGAGATGTAATTAGATGCTTCGAGCGATTAAGCGGTATGATTATTTTAAAATCACATAAGATATTGGTCTACATACATGTATGTCGACCATGCTTTTTGGGATCATTCTAGGCTTGATTTGAACTTATCACCAATAAAATATGGAATCTTATGAAAGAAATACCCACAATTTTCATCGTCAATATTGGTGCAATCATAAAGAACAGATTCAATTATATGCCTAGTTATAGAAAGCAATGGGAGGCAAAGCAAAAAACAATAATCTTGATATATGAAAATTGGGATAAATCACATGACTTGTTATCGAAGTGGTTGTGCTATAGAAGAATTTAACCTTAGCTCTTTAGTGAAGTTTATTAGCACTCCTACTGGTCATCCAGCATGTGCTTTATTTGATTGTATTTTTTGGGCCATTGCACCATCGATTAAAGGCTTCAAACACTATAGACAAGTAATTAGTAATGATGCTACATTCTTGTATGGAAAGTATCAGGAGAAGTTGATCATTGCAACTACTATGGATGGAAATAATCAAATTCAAGATTCACAGACTCGATCTAGAATCCATATTGGTTATCAACCAATATGGTACCATATCATATCGGACTGTATCGATAATAAAAAAATCAAAAAAATTTCATCCAACGGTGAAGAAAAGAAAGAAAATCAAGCCACACTGGACCAAACTGATATTGTACCATATCATATCAGACCAAACCACCTGATATCGGATGGTTCGGAACAATATCGTACCAAATCGATCGATTCAGACCATTTTTTAAAAAATTGGCCTAAACTGAATGATTTTCCATCGATTCGAGATGGTACGAAATATCATGATCAATTTTTTTCATTTACATTTGCTATAGTAGTTGAAGTCTACTGATCCATGGAGCTAGTTCTTAGCTTGTTTGAGATGTTTTATTACATCACGTTAGAACATCTATCTGATTTTAGATTAGCATGCAGGTATATTATCTGCTATGTAAAATAAAAATATCTTGGTTGGCAACCACTCAATGCATATCATATATATTGCCTATGATATATAGCGAACAACTTCAATACAAGATTTCGAGATTCAAGACTGAGAGGTTTGGTGAAAAAAATCGACATACAAATATAAGTCAGGAAGTTCAACATGTCCATGAGGAAGATCGAAAAAGTGAACTCAGAAGCCATTCAGTGGTTGAATGAAATTCCTATAGAAAAATGATCCCTTACACATGATGGTTGTTGAAGATTTGGAATAATGACTACTAATTTATCTGAATGTTTCAATGAAGTGCTTAAAAATACTCGTTTCCTATCGGTAACTTCACTAGTGCAACTGACATTCTTCCAACTTGTATCATATTTCGATAGTCAACATGTCTAGGCAAAGGATGCATTAAATAGAGATGAAAGATTTATCTCTTTTGCTATAACTCATGTGATCACCAACCAATCCAAAGCCACATCCCATAATATTATAAGATTTGATAGGACAAGTGGGGTGTTTCAAGTACAAACGATATTCCATGGGCCTTATATGAATAAAGACAACAATACTCAGATGAATGGTAAAAAAAAAAAAAATTTATATGATCATGTTATTATTCGTAATAAATGAATAAATTTAATTTTTTAACTATATAGGGTGCAGATAGTGCAATTATCGAAGCATAGGTGTATATGCAAGAAATGGCAGTGCTATCATTTGTCATGTTCACATGTGATGGCTGTTTGTACTCATATCTCAACTAATTTCTCACGATATATTGATCGGTGCTACACCCTGAAGGAGTATCATCACAGTTATAGTCATTAATTTCAACCGATCCCACATGCAAAGTATTTGGTCATAACTAACAAATGATATATTGATAGTACCATAAAAAGAATGGTTGCAATAAAATGAAAAATCACAATTCTTGAGACTTAGGAAGGAAATGAATTAGATGGAAATTGACAACAGATCTAGATGTTGAATTTGTGGCAAAGACGGACATGACAAATGGACATGTCCAAGAAACAAAGGATGAACCTTCGATGAAAACTAATGAAGCTTTATATTTTATGTTGTATTTTGTTGAAATCTAATAAAACTGTTCCATTTTATCTATGATGTATGTTTGGTTTCTTTGATTCAGTACTAGTATACTGCCAACTATTCCATTCTATATAGTACATCATAAAGTTTGTATAAGTTTTGAAAGATCATGCAGGTTTGCTTACAAATAAACAATACTCATTTTTTTACTCTTAATTTCTGCAGCATATTGTATACATAGAGCCAGGTCTGGTAGATCATTTCATACTATATGGATGGGCTCCTTATCGATCATCGACTATCTAAGATGATCAGATATGTATTTATATTATTATAAAATCATATCTATGAGTTATTTACATTGATTTAATATTGACATGTTGATCTTTCTTTTTTTTTGATATTGATAGGAGTCCAACTTTCTTACATGTCGATGGAGGGAGCTGGCCATGCATCGATTGACATCACTCAACATATGCATTGTGCCATATCTACGGTAGGTCAGATTTTATGGTCTAAGTTATATTAATTTCATCTAGCTAAATTGGCACTTGATCACTACGTTCATAGAGCGGTGGCATCCAGAGACTCCCACGTTTCACCTCTTGTATGGTATCATATTGAAGGACATCAGTATCCAATTGGGTTTACCAGTTGATGGTCTTCTAGTTATAAGTAATACACATTATGATTGGCAACAGGTATGCTCAGATTTGTTAGGTG
The DNA here is from genome assembly GCF_000442705.2 of Elaeis guineensis. NCBI lineage: Eukaryota > Viridiplantae > Streptophyta > Magnoliopsida > Arecales > Arecaceae > Elaeis > Elaeis guineensis. Next base: position 12,495,458 of record NC_026003.2, on the reverse strand, counting down.
TTGTCCCACTTTCTGGTAAAATCAAGGGTTCATGATTGAGTATGGTATGGCTAGGAGAGTAGTTTCCTAGGCTACCCTCGTATGTAGATGATATAGTCATACAGCATTATGCTAGGACATATATTTTGTAGTTGATGGGAGGATGTCTATTCATAGATAAATTAAATAACCTAATGCATATTATGTTTTTTCCATTACTTGAAGATTTTGAGTCTGCGGGATACTATAGATGGGATAGTACGGGTCTAGCTTGGTTGTATAGAGAACTTTATAGGAAAGTAAGACAGATGCACATGATATCATAGGATCCTTAATTTTACTCCAGTTATGGGCATGGGATAGGTTTCTATTTATAGCTCCCCATAGATTAGGTGATCCTATTGCAGATCCTATTATAGATTTGGCTGATGGAGGTGCATTGCCACGAGATCCGCTAGCCATGAGGTACGTAATGAAAGTTGAATAGTAATTTCATATCCTGACTATTTGAATCATATGTAACTCACTTATCCTTTTGTAAGCACAGGTGGAGAGTTACTTTCTTGATGACTCAAGTATCCACCCATGTTCTGATAATGTATCGATGCCACCTCAATCGTTTGACATCTGAGTAGGTATAATTATAATTAACTATTATAATTATGTGAGCAACGACTTTATTTAGAATACCTATATTTCATCATGTTTATTAAAGGTTATATGACAGTTATATATGTTAGAAAAATCGGATAGGATTGCATGCATAGATTTCAAAATCTTTTTGAAGTAGCAGCGAAAATGATCTAGGTTAAACCCTTTAACCCCACATGCAATAGATCTAATCTATATCTACCCAAATCTTAGATCTAAAATATGTATATAATCTAAAAATTAAAAATAATTGAGATCGGATCACAATACTTTATGCGGGCTGAAATACACCACAATTGATGATCTTAGATTTGAGGATTTTTGAGCCGCATACGTGTCTGACCTCTAAAGTATCTATTGGATCAATCATGAACTTTTTTTTTATTGTAGATCTTTTTCTCTAAGTAGAATCTCAGTTTTTTGAACCTTTGACTGTACATTGATCTCTGACTGTGGTGTCAACACTTGAACTGTAGCTTTTCTTCCTTTGCTTGATGTAGAAGAAACCACTGATCAACTTGGACATGTGGAAGAATAGGATGCCCAACCCTTGGGCATGGGAAAGAGAGGAAGAAGGAGAGATGGCGTGGAGAAGGAGAAGAGAAGGTATTTTGAATTTTCAAAATTCAATTTTTTAAACCCTAAAAGACCATCTCCTTAAATAGGTCTTTCTTGATTCCAAATCATTATCCAATTAGGCTAAAAAGATTAGATCTTATCTCATAAGATCTCTTATCTTTTAGTCTAATTTTTTTTCTAAAAAATTAGATCTAATTGGAAAGGCCCTTACCTCAAAAGTTAAGTGGATGTGGTGCCCTCATCTTATAAGGCAAGATGAGAAGGCGCCACTTGATATTTAAGACAAGTAGTTGGGGCACCAACTCTTTTTTCCAGTTAATCCTCGACACAAAAAAAAATGAGAGAGAAAATGAGAAGATTAGTTTGTCAACTCATTGACTTGATCCAATCCTTTTGAGCCCTCAAATAGGTACCCAGCTAAATCCAAATCAAAATGAATTTAGATTAGGTTCAAGGCTATGGACTTAATCCAATCCTTATCTTATAAAAATTGAAATCTAGAGAAGAATTAGGTTTAACCATGTGCTAGCATGGTTCTCTTAAATTCAATAGAATTTCACTAAATCTTAATTCAATTAGAACTTCATAAGCCTAATTGGTTAATTCAAAATTAAATCTCTTAATGTGTGACCCCATAGGTTCTATTCTATCTGGTAGTGAGATATATTATGATCTTCATCATAATATTATCGAACTCCTTTTGATGGATTGAAACAATTCTAGCTCTATCCTTCAAGGGTCATCGATCATCAAGATGATGCCAATGAGTTCCACAATCCACCAGTAACACGAGCAGTATATAATGACAATCCAGTAGAATAAAAGTGTGAATCTCTAGGTACAGTTATCGTATGATTCAATCCTTCTATCATGAGTTCGACTTGACAGAGGTCATTGAGAACTCGTTGGATCTCATTGTCAGTCATATGTTAGATTGGCTTGACTCGAGTTTCACTT
>NC_026003.2:12443074-12493192 GCF_000442705.2 Elaeis guineensis | reverse complement strand
CCCAGATATTCAGTTCATATCTGATCACGAGGTTGGTCCTTCAGAGTCTATGAGGAGGGCATGCTTCAGTTCTACAGTCAGAGAGCAGGGCACATCTTTCAGAGTTCAGACTAGCAGATGATCAGATTGAGATGATGTCCCAGCGTGTTGCCTCCATTCTATCTCAGCAATTTGCCACTTCAGTCTTTACTCAGAGATCGGACATCCCAGGATGACTCAGACCAGACTCTGATCCTCATATTTTTACTATTTTTCAGATGCTTACTGATCAGTCGGTACGCATTGAGCAGCTTGAGGGATGTATTTTGAGATTGACAGGCAGAGTATTAGACTTGCAGGGGCAAGTATTAGCTTAGCCATCCCCATCCGCATGAGGATATCACAAAGGTCTCAGACCTATCTGCAGAGGCGACTAGACTTCGAGGAGTTTTAGAGAATGGCTTTGACTTCTTGAGGAGAGAGATCAGGGGCTCCAGTGAGAATGCTTCTACTCAGTTCAGTGTCCTGATGCAGTCTGTATCGATAGCTTTGGATCTTTTGGATACCATCAGACTTTTTCTTATTGCACAATCCGTAGCTTCTCAGGCTTCAAGATCCTCTCACCCTTTACTCATGCTGGTACCTCTACCCGTGGCTGAGACAGACATGGTCGAGGTCATGCCCGTGAATTTGATCCTACATCTCCTCACCCCATCTCTGGTTCTTCAGACACGGATCCATCCAGCCATGACATCTATTAGATCTAGATTAGTTAGACTTCTAAGTCTAGGATCTATCTTTTGGCCTTTGTACTTTGTTAGCTGATTGACTTTTGGATAGTTTCTATCCATGACTTTTGTATTAACTTATATGTATTGAAACATCTATGTATTCAGTCACTTTTTGAATATATATATGTGTGCTTTGACTTTCAATGAATGTTTATGATTGAAATCAAATTGAATTATTTTAATTATGAGATATAAAAATAACTCATATTAGTGCTGAGAAATACTATGAATTGCAATATCTTCTAGATGAGCAAGTTGATATATCCTTTATGTTTGCTATATTGAGGGGGAGTCGAGAAATAAGCAATCAAAGAAGGGGGCTAAAGAAGTAAAATATGGTATCAAAAAGGGGGAGTAAAGAAAATATGTCCTTTTTTATCTTTCTTTTTTTTCTCTATCCTTAAAATCTCTTAAGATCTTAATTGATGCTATCAAAAAGGGGGAGTAAAGAAATTTTGTCCTTTCAAGATCCTTAAAAGAGGAGTAGAGAATCTTAATTGATGCTGTCAAAAAGGGAGCGTAAGGAATCAAAAATCAAATTTGAGCAATAAGCAATAAAGAAATGAACAATAAGCAATAAAGAAATTAGTAATAAGCAAAATTGTTAAGCAAATGTGTCAAAGAACCAAAATCGTCAGCTCCTTTTTTATCTAATTTTTCAAAGCAAATGAACTTATAAGCAAATTTTAAATTGATCTTCAAATTGCTTATGATGCATTTCGTTCAAATACTTGGCAATAATATTGAAGTGATGCATCTTCATAAATTTAAAATTCATGTTCAATACTTTATATATGCTTTTACTCAAGTATTTTGTCATCATCAAAAAGGAAGAGATTGTTGCTCTTTGAATTGATTTTGATGATTACAAAGTATTTGAGGGGGTTACTAATGATTTTGGCTTGGAAAAAGATTCATTGTATTTCAGAGACAAAATCATAATTTTATCGAGTTCTGATTCGGAAGCCTCAAGAGCAAGAACACAATATTTGTAATCTATTGGAAGTAATTTTAATATTTTTGGAATGTGTATTTTGAAAGAAAATCATGTTTATAAATTTGAGTCGACCCCATGAGTCGACTCATGGCAAAAGGGGCTGAACGGTACGCTGAATTTTTGACTGGCACACCCTATGAGTCGACCCCATGAGTCGACCCCTGTGCATAAGTCGACCCTATAAGTCGACCTCTGCAGCAGTGCAGGCCAAACTTACAGAACAATCATTTTCTGTTCTGTGCCACAGAGGTCGACCCCATGAGTCGACCCTATGAGTCGACCTCTGCTGCAGTATAAGTCAAATTTACAGAAGTCATTTTCTGTTCTGTGCCACAGAAGTCGACCCCATGAGTCGACTCATATGTATGAGTCGACCCTGTGAGTCGACCCCTGTGACAGAAAAACTCCCAATGGCTAATTTTTTGCTCGTTCTGGCTGTATTTAATACCCATTTAATGTGCTCTAATGGTTCTATTTCAGTCCAGATTACTCTCCACCATAATTTAAAGTTATAAAAGACACTTAAAGGAGGGAATCAAAAATAAGAGAAAGATTTGAAAAGGTTCTTCAAGCATTCATTTCAACCCTAAGCAAGAGCCCTCTTAAAAGTTTAAGAAGCTTTTATTTCAAGTTCACCAACTCCTCAAGAGCTCATTCAAGTCTTCAACCACCTTGAGAGAAATCAGAAGAGCTTCATTCTTATTGTGTAAAGTATTTTTAAAGCTTTATTTGTTCATTAAAGAAACTACATCTGTATTTCTGTGTGATTAACTGCTATACTCTATTTTGAGTTGATATTTTCTTTTGGAATGGGTCCAAAACGTAGAAAGGTTGATCCGAACTTTGAATCGAATTGTATTGGGTTGGCTTGTACCCAAAAAATAAGTGTTCTAGTTTGGAATAGCTAAAGTCGGAGGTTCCGACGTTGTATTCGGGCTGAATATGGTTTAGTAGATTTGAATTCCCAAGTAGGAGCTTGGGGCATGGATGTAGGTGCAAGGTTGGCACCGAACCACTATAAATTTTTTTGTTTATGTTGTGCTTACTTGCTCTCCTTTTAAATTATCTTATCTTCTTGCATTCATGCATCCAACTTCTATACCTTGCATAAATTTCACTCTCCACATTTATCCTGCTCATTGTTAAATAATCCTCATAGTTGTAAGTTGATTTTTAAATTTTTAAAAACTCAATTCACCCCCCCTCTTGGGTTGCATAGCTGGGCAACAGCTGACGTCGGTGATTGCCAATGGGGGAAGATGGAAGATTGACATCAATGATGGCCGATGGAGGAAGACGAAAGATCGGATGAACATAGACTAGGGGCTAGGGCACCGAAACATGGAACATATGGGCTAAAATTCAGGCTCGGGCCCAAGTCTATGCCCAAGCCTAGTCCGAAAGATAAACGTGCCTTATATTTAGGCCCGAGCCTGGCTTGAATTATTTTGGATCTAGCCCAAAGCCTAACCCGAAGTCAGCCCAGCCCGATGGGCCTCGGGTAGGCCCGAACCCAATTCCAACCCTATATAATGTCGAGCGTCTATCTATTGTAGAGCATCCAAATTTTTTAGTGTTTGAAGCTCCTATGATATTTGGGAGTATTGATAGGGTGACTGCTAATGTATCAATATCTTCTGCATTGTGGGCATAGTGTGCACCTGAAAAAAAGTTGATGGGTTGTATAAAGAGCTTCATTTTGTGGATAAGGTGGAACCACAAACTATGCTAAAATAGTATTTCATTGACACACATAATAAATTTAAGGTTGCTGAGTTGGAGCCAAAGCTTTGGATGGTTAAATATAAAAATAGAGAGTCGAGATGCAATTAGATGCTTCGAGCGATTAAGCGGTATGATTATTTTAAAATCACATAAGATATTGGTCCGCATACATGTATGTCGACCATGCTTTTTGGGATCATTCTAGGTTTGATTTGAACTTATCACCAATAAAATATGGAATCTTATAAAAGAAATACCCACAATTTTCATCGTCAGTATTGGTGCAATCATAAAGAACAGATTCAATTATATGCCTAGTTATAGAAAGCAATGGGAGGCAAAGCAAAAAACAATAATCTTGATATATGAAAATTGGGATAAATCACATGACTTGTTATCGAAGTGGTTGTGCTATAGAGGAATTTAACCTTAGCTCTTTAGTGAAGTTTATTAGCACTCCTACTGGTCATCCAGCATGTGCTTTATTTGATTGTATTTTTTGGGCCATTGCACCATCGATTAAAGGCTTCAAACACTATAGACAAGTAATTAGTAATAATGCTACATTCTTGTATGGAAAGTATCAGGAGAAGTTGATCATTGCAACTACTATGGATGGAAATAATCAAATTCAGGATTCACAGACTCGATCTAGAATCTATATTGGTTATCAACCAATATGGTACCATATCATATCGGACTGTATCGATAATAAAAAAATCAAAAAAATTTCATCCAACGGTGAAGAAAAGAAAGAAAATCAAGCCACACTGGACCAAACCGATATTGTACCATATCATATCAGACCAAACCACCTGATATCGGATGGTTCGGATCAATATCGTACCAAATCGATCGATTCAGACCATTTTTTAAAAAATTGGCCTAAACTGAATGATTTTCCATCGATTCGAGATGGTACAGAATATCATGATCATTTTTTTTCATTTACATTTGCTATAGTAGTTGAAGTCTACTGATCCATGGAGTTAGTTCTTAGCTTGTTTGAGATGTTTTATTACATCACGTTAGAACATCTATCTGATTTTAGATTAGCATGCAGGTATATTATCTGCTATGTAAAATAAAAATATCTTGGTTGGCAACCACTCAATGCATATCATATATATTGCCTATGCTATATAGCGAACAACTTCAATACAAGATTTCGAGATTCAAGACTGAGAGGTTTGGTGAAAAAAACCGACATACAAATATAAATCAGGAAGTTCAACATGTCCATGAGGAAGATCGAAAAAGTGAACTCAGAAGCCATTCAGTGGTTGAATGAAATTCCTATAGAAAAATGATCCCTTACACATGATGGTGGCTGAAGATTTGGAATAATGACTACTAATTTATCTGAATGTTTCAATGAAGTGCTTAAAAATACTCGTTTCCTATCGGTAACTTCACTAGTGCAACTGACATTCTTCCAACTTGTATCATATTTCGATAGTCAACATGTCTAGGCAAAGGATGCATTAAATAGAGATGAAAGATTTATCTCTTTTGTTATAACTCATGTGATCACCAACCAATCCAAAGCCACATCCCATAATATTATAAGATTTGATAGGACAAGTGGGGTGTTTCAAGTACAAACGATATTCCATGGGCCTTATATGAATAAAGACAACAATACTCAGATGAACGGTAATAAAAAACTTCTTATATGATCATGTTATTATTCGTAATAAATGAATAAATTTAATTTTTTAACTATATAGGGTGCAGATAGTGCAATTATCGAAGCATAGGTGTATATGCCAGAAATGGTAATGCTATCATTTATCATATTCACATGTGATGGCTGTTTGTACTCATATCTCAACTAATTTCTGACGATATATTGATCGGTGCTACACCCTGAAGGAGTATCATCACAGTTATAGTCATTAATTTCAACCGATCCCACATGCAAAGTATTTGGTCATAACTAACAAATGATATATTGATAGTACCATAAAAAGAATCGTTGCAATAAAATGAAAAATCACAATTCTTGAGACTTAGGAAGGAAATGAATTAGATGGAAATTGACAACAGATCTAGATGTTGAATTTGTGGCAAAGACGGACATGACAAATGGATATGTCCAAGAAACAAAGGATGAACCTTCGATGAAAACTAATGAAGCTTTATATTTTATGTTGTATTTTGTTGAAATCTAATAAAACTTTGTTCCATTTTATCTATGATGTATGTTTGGTTTCTTTGATTCAGTACTAGTATACTGCCAACTATTCCATTCTATATAGTACATCATAAAGTTTGTATAAGTTTTGAAAGATCATGCAGGTTTGCTTACAAATAAACAATACTCATTTTTTTACTCTTAATTTCTGCAGCATATTGTATACATAGAGCCAGGTCCGGTAGATCATTTCATACTACATGGATAGGCTCCTTATCGATCATCGACTATCTAAGATGATCAGATATGTATTTATATTATTATAAAAATCATATCTATGAGTTATTTACATTGATTTAATATTGACATGTTGATCTTTCTTTTTTTTTATATTGATAGGAGTCCAACTTTCTTACATGTCGATGGAGGGAGCTGGCCATGCATCGATTGACATCACTCAACATATGCATTGTGCCATATCTACGGTAGGTCAGATTTTATGGTCTAAGTTATATTAATTTCATCTAGCTAAATTGGCACTTGATCACTACGTTCATAGAGCGGTGGCATCCAGAGACTCCCACGTTTCACCTCTCGTATGGTATCATATTGAAAGACATCAGTATCCAATTGGGTTTACCAGTTGATGGTCTTCTAGTTATAAGTAATACACATTATGATTGGCAACAGGTATGCTCAGATTTGTTAGGTGTTGTCCCACTTTCTGGTAAAATCAAGGGTTCATGATTGAGTATGGTATGGCTAGGAGAGCAGTTTCCTAGGCTACCCTCGTATGTAGATGATATAGTCATACAGCATTATGCTAGGACATATATTTTGTAGTTGATGGGAGGATGTCTATTCATAGATAAATTAAATAACCTAATGCATATTATGTTTTTTCATTACTTGAAGATTTTGAGTCTGCGGGATACTATAGATGGGATAGTACGGGTCTAGCTTGGTTGTATAGAGAACTTTATAGGAAAGTAAGACAGATGCACATGATATCATAGGATCCTTAATTTTACTCTAGTTATGGGCATGGGATAGGTTTCTATTTATAGCTCCCCATAGATTAGGTGATCCTATTGCAGATCCTATTATAGATTTGGCTGATGGAGGTGCATTGCCACGAGATCCGCAGGCCATGAGGTACGTAATGAAAGTTGAATAGTAATTTCATATCCCGACTATTTGAATCATATGTAACTCACTTATCCTTTTGGAAGCACAGGTGGAGAGTTACTTTCTTGATGACTCAAGTATCCACCCATGTTCTAATAATGTATCGATGCCACCTCGATCGTTTGACATCTGAGCAGGTATAATTATAATTAACTATTATAATTATGTTAGCAACGACTTTATTTAGAATACCTATATTTCATCATGTTTATTAAAGGTTATATGACAGTTATATATGTTAGAAAAATCAGATAGGATTGCATGCATAGATTTCAAAATCTTTTTGAAGTAGCAGCGAAAATGATCTAGGTTAAACCCTTTAACCCCACATGCAATAGATCTAATCTATATCTACCCAAATCTTAGATCTAAAACATGTATATAATCTAAAAATTAAAATATAATTGAGATCAGATCACAATACCTTATGCGGGCTGAAATACACCATAATTGATGATCTTAGATTTGAGAATTTTAGAGCCGCATACGTGTCCGACCTTTAAAGTATCCATTGAGATCAATTCTGAACTTTTTTTTTATTGTAAATCTTTTTTCTCTAAGTAGAATCTCAGTTTTTTGAACCTTTGACCACACATTGATCTCTGACTGTGGTGTCAACACTTGAACTGTAGCTTTTCTTCCTTTTGCTTGATGTAGAAGAAACCACTGATCAACTTGGACATGTGGAAGAATAGGACGCCCAACCCTTGGGCATGGGAAAGAGAGGAAGAAGAGAGATGGCATGGAGAAGGAGAAGAGAAGGTATTTTGAATTCTCAAAATTCAATTTTTTAAACCCTAAAAGACCATCTCCTTAAATAGGTCTTTCTTGATTCCAAATCATTATCCAATTAGGCTAAAAAGATTAGATCTTATCTCATAAGATCTCTTATCTTTTAGTCTAATTTTTTTTCTAAAAAATCAGATCAAATTGGAAAGGCCCTTACCTCAAAAGTTAAGTGGATGTGGTGCCCTCATCTTATAAGGCAAGATGAGAAGGCGCCACTTGATATTTAAGGCAAGTAGTTGGGGTGCCAACTCTTTTTTCTAATTAATCCTCGACACAAAAAAAAATGAGAGAGAAAATGAGAAGATTAGTTTGTCAACTCATTGACTTGATCCAATCTTTTGAGCCCTCAAATAGATACCCAGCTAAATCCAAATCAAAATGAATTTAGATTAGGTTCAAGGCTATGGACTTAATCCAATCCTTATCTTATAAAATATTAAATCTAGAGAAGAATTAGGTTTAACCATGTGCTAGCATGGTTCTCTTAAATTCAATAGAATTTCACTAAATCTTAATTCAATTAGAACTTCTTAAGCCTAATTGGTTAATTCAAAATTAAATCTCTTAATGTGTGACCCCATAGGTTCTATTCTATCTGGTAGTGAGATATATTATGATCTTCATCATAATATTATCGAAACTCCTTTTGATGGATTGAAATAATTCTAGCTCTATCCTTCAAGGGTCATCGATATCAAGATGATGCCAATGAGTTCTACAATCCACCAATAACATCTAGCAGTATATAACGACAATCCAGTAGAATAAAAGTATGAACCTCTAGGTACAGTTATCGTATGATTCAATCCTTCTATCATGAGTTCAACTTGACATAGGTCATTGAGAACTCGTCGGATCTCATTGTCAGTCATATGCTAGATTGGCTTGACTCGAGTTCACTTGTGAATCTCGTAAAAATTTCTTTCCAGTATTCACACTTGCTTTGATCAAAAATTTTCTGAACTCAATCTCGCAAATCGCATAGGACTTCTCTTTTCTTTCAAGATCGATAAATTCTTCTAAGTACATTCTACTCCTAATAGCGAACCTGAACCTACTGTAGCCAACATACATAGTAAGGATCCGAATGGCTAGGGACAAAAAATATACAGTCAAAGTTAATAGTCTCACTGTGAATAGTCGATGACATCGTAGGTCAAAGGACCACTCACACCACTGCAGTATCAAAATAACCACTGATGAGTGAGTAGACATCCAAGTGTTTCTCATGTTGGTCACACTCGGTGAAGTTTTCTCTAACAATTACCTGCACTCTCACCCCAGTGTCCCTACACTGCAGATCCGAGACTCATCTATCCATAAAAGAGATGAATAGTATATCAATCTTAAATAGATTGATCACTGTCTTCCATGATGATCTTTAATCAAAATATTTAGAAACTAACCACTAATTAATGTATGTCTTAAATTCTCAAAATATTGAAATATATAAAAATCATCTTTGTTAATTTTTAGGACAGATCATGAACACATAAACATGATTGAAAAAAAATACTTTATTAATATAAAAATATTATAAGTATAAAATTAAGTCTTGAAGTTAAAAATATGTTAGCCAACAATTGGCTTCTAGGATACTCATCTAATAAGCTTCCACTTGACCTAAAGCCAATTGCCATATACCTAAGACCCATCTTCTCAAGGTGAGCTTTAGTCTTCTGCTGGCTGAGAGGCTTGGTCAGTAGATTCACCACATTTTGCACGGAGTCAATTTTCTGCATCTCGACGAATTTTTCTCGAGATATTCGCATATGATGTAGAACCACCACTCTATATGCTTGGACTTCTGGTGAGATCTGGGCTCCTTAGCAAGGGCAATGGCGCCATTATTGTCGTAGTGTAGTGCAATGGCATCTGATGGCATCACACCCAACTCCGCAACAAACTTCTTGAACCAAAAAACTTCCTTAACAACTTCAGAGGCGTGATGTACTCGACTTCTATGGTCGAATTTACAATGATCGACTGCTTGAAACTCTTCCAACTAATCGCACCACCATTACATAAGAAAATACATCCCGATGTAAATTTTCTATCATCGACATCAATCATGAAATCTGAATCGGTGTATCCCTCCACTTTCAGCTTCGATCCTCCATCAAAGATCAAGAATAAATCTTTAGTCCTTCTCAAGCACTTAAGGATGTTGTTCACAGTAATCCAATGTTCTTCATCTGAATTCGCCTGATATCTGCTCATGACACTCACGACAAGGGCTATATCAGGTCGTGTATATAATATGGCATACATAGATTTTCTATTGCCAATGCATAAGAGATCTTGCTCATGTGCTAGATCTCCTCAGGTGTGTCAGGGTACATCTTCTTGGAGAAATGAATATCATGTCTAAGGGCAAGAGATCCCTCTTGGAGTTTTTCATGCTGAACCTCTTCAGCACCTCTTCTATGTACATTCGCTATGAGAGTCCTATCATTCTCTTAGATCTATCCCTATAGATCTTGGTAAAAGCTTCTCCTAGATCTTTCATGGTGAATTCTTTTGACAACCATACTTTGATCAATGTAGCATGGGGATATCATTTTCAATCAAAAAAATGTCATCCATGTACAATACGAAGAATGTAACAGTCTCCTCTGATCTTTTTATACACACACGGCTCCTCATTTTTTATGAAATCAAATATTTTGATCACATCATTAAAGTGAGTGTTCCAACTCCAAGATGCTTGCTTGAGTCTATATATGGACCTTTACAGCTTGCAGACTATGTGATCACTATCACTAGATGTAAAATCTAAAGGCTACTTTATATAGATATCTTCCTCAAGTATCCATTTAGGAAGACAGTTTTCACATCCATCTGTCAAATTTATAATCATAAAAAACTTCTATCAAAGTAGAGTATGGATGGATTTCAACATGCTATGGATGAAAAAATTTAATTATAGTCAATACCTTCGCATTGATTGTAACCTTTCACAACTAGCCTTCCTTATAGGTCTCTATCCTACCATCCGATCTAATTTTTCTTTTATAAATCTATTTACACCAATAGATACAATATCTTTAAGTGGATCTACTAAGAACCAAATCTGGTGGAATGTATGGAGTTAATTTCTGACTTCATCACTTCCATCCATTTCTTGGAGTCAATATCTAACATTGCCTCACCGTAGGTCTTGGGATCATTCCTAATATCCCTATCTGCCATAAGGAATACTTTCTCTAGATTTTCTATAAGATACCCAAGTACTTTTAGGAGAATGGAAGATCCTATTTGATCTACGAGGTAGAGGAGGTATCATATCTACTGGCTCACTACTGGGTTCAGGTTCTTGGACTCGATGCTCTTCAGAGACCTCTTCGAGCTCAATCTTCCTCCATTACCTCCATCTTAGATGAACTATTTTTCTAAAAAGATGGCATAACAACTCACAATCACATTGTGATCCTCAGAAAGATAGAAGTAGTATCCCATAATTTTTTTAGGATATCCAATAAAAGAGCCCTAAAAGATCTAGCCTCTAACTTATCCAAGTGCTGTTGCTTGACATAGGTCGGACATCTCTAAATTTTAAGATAATCAAGAGCTGGCTTCTTACCATGCCATAACTCATATGGAGTGGTAGGAACGGATTTAGAGAAAATTTGATTCAAAAGATGAATTGTAGAAAGTAATGCATGTCTCCAGAGAAATACAGAAAAAACTGTGAAGCTCATCATAGATAGGACCATATCTAATAGGGTCTAATTCTCCTTTCGAATACCTCATTGAGCTGAGGTATTTCTGGAGGTGTCCACTGTGAGACTATGCCATTATCTTTGAGATAGGTCCAAAATTTTCTACTAAGATATTTTCCAATTCAATCTGATTGAAGAACCTTTATAGATTTTTTGATCTATTTTTCTATTCATGTCTGAACTCAATAAACTTTTTAAAGACTTCAGACTTTCGATACATCAAATATACAGAACCATACTATGAATAATCATCGATAAAAGTAATGAAATAGACATAGTCACCTCTGACTTGTACATCGAATGGACTACACACATCAATATGTACCAGGCTAATATCTCAGTGCTTCTTTCTCCTAATCCCACAAAGTACAGTTTAGCCATTTTTTTTAAGACGGGACTCACAAATCGGATAAGACTCGAAAGTTAATGGCTCAAGAAGACCATCCTTCTTCAGTTTGTTGAGTCTGTCTTCTCCTATATGGCCTAGCCTAAGATGCCATAGATACTTTTGGCTAATTCTATCTCTAAGTCTCTTAGATATACGGCATTCATAGTTTGCTCATTAATGTTAACACTCATATCCATATGCAAATGATAAAGATCATCAATCAAGAAAGCACATGCAACAACTTTATTTTAAAATAAATTCACATATATCTTTATTGAAATAAAAATTATAGTTATCCTATGCAGACAGATATGAAAATTAAATTTTACTGACTACAGGTACGTAATAGCAGCTTTCAAAATTAAACTAATCCCTATGATAATCATAGAGATTAAGTCCCGACGGCTACAGCAACTCTTGCTCCATTACCAACTCAGAGAGTAATCTCGCCTTCCCTCAGCCCTCTAACTTCTTCAAGATCTTGCATAGAAATACACAAATAAGCACTTGAATCAAAATCTAGAACCCAACTAGAAGACGAGAAAATGTTAGATTAGTTTCAATTATGAGTAAGTCAAATGTACCTTCAGAAGGCCATCCTTCTTTCTGTTCTTCACAGTCGCCAGGTAAGCCAGATAATTTCTTCTCCAATAGCCTTCGATATTGCAATGGAAATAGTTTTTCTTATCGTTAGCCTTCTTCAAAATCTGCTCCTTGAGCTTGGCCTCATTTCTTTGCTTCTTTGCAAGCTTCTTTTTCTTAAAAGAAGATTTTCTCTTAGAGGAAGTCTGCTCCACAATCAAAACCGTACTCTTTAAACTTTTCAAGGTGCCTTCAACTGTCACCTACATATTCAGCAATTCGGATAAAGTGCTATCAATCTTATTCATATAGTAGTTCATAATAAACTGTCTATATGAATTAGAAAGAGACTAGAGGATCAAATCTACCTACAATTCCTTATCCATGTTATCCCGAGCTTCTGAAGCTCTCCGATATCCTTGATCATTATCAAACAATAATCATTGATGGACTGTCTATCATGCATTTTTACACTGAATAGTCTTTGAGAGATCTAAAGTGAGATGTGCGACTCTGCTCACCGTACAACTCTTGCAGATGAGTTAGCATCTCCTTGGCAGTCCTCATGTCTTCATACTGTCGTAAAGATCATTGGACATGGATGCTAGAATGTAACACTTTACCTTATTATCCGCATCCATCCACTTTTCAAATGCGGCGCATTGATCAAAGATGGATGAGCTAGTAACACAAGTGCATTCTGATCTAGGATATGGTTAGTTTCTCAAAACTGAGAATGATTTTCAAATTTCGAAGTCAATCTTTGTAGTTCATTTCGATCAACCTATTTGTGTCAAGGATACGAGCTAAAGGTTGAAACTCGACATGATTATCTACTGAGAGAATAATTTTAGTTAGATATTTATACTTATTAAATATTTGATTTAAAAATTTTAAAAATAAATAAAAGCTCTCACTATTTCTTCGAATCTCCCACACTCTTCGGATAGAGAAAATAAAAATCTATACACGATCAATTTCTAATGGGTACTGCGGTTCTATTGATCCATGCACACTTACCTAATAGTTATTGGTGAGCATAGACCAATGAGTGGATAACATCTTGTCCATTCTTTACTAAACAAGATGCAGTAGGTTTGATCTCTAAGTCTTATGGCCTCACCTAACAGTTATTGGTATATTTTTTAGTTAAGTCAGACCCATTATTCACCAGCAGATGCAAAGTCATCATTGATATCCTCATCTAATAGTTATTGGGACCAACCCCATCTCTATCCTGCGGAATCAAATATCAATAGAATGATTGTACCTTTTTGATGCAACCGAACCACTGTAACCAGTCAAGAATGATCAAAGCAAGAAGGCACCTGCATCTCTACAATAATGGAAGACCTCTAAACTTAATATTTAGTGAGAAAATTTTGATTTAAGTCTCTTCTAGATCAGTAGATATGACATCCGATTGATTAATTCAGGTCAGCACATCCATATATCTGACCTACCTAGTTGCATTAGTGAACATGAGTCAACAAGTAATCTAACATGAAACTGAATCTTCCAAAATGATCAGATAAGTTAAGATGAAGGGGTCCCTCTGTTGCTTTTCTTAGACACCAACGAATTAGTCAGATCAGATAATGAAATCAATTAAATAACTATCATCTAGATACTTGTCTTAGACACTAAATTGATCGATTAGAATCAATCAAGTTAACTTATTGAAATGGATCCGAACTACTGAGCCAAATTTGATCTTGAATCAATCAATTCACATCAAAATATAAATCAATACAACCAACTACAACTAAACTCAATTTTAACTCCTTTGATCCAACCTAATCAACCATTGATTAGGTTCAATCAACTGTTCAAAATCGACAACAGGTTCTAGCCTGATCTAATCAATTGATCTTAATTGTAGTTTGATCACAAGATCTAATTTGTTCAACCCATATCCATATGCAATATCATAATTTTTAGATTTTAAAAATATTTTTTAGATTATGTTTCATTACATCATTAGTGGCTTATGATCTTGAAATAGTTTTAGATCTAAACCTAATTTATATATATATATATATCAAGTTTTAGATCTAAACTTTAAATGTATATCACATATATATCAAATTTTAGATCTAAAATAAGAATTACACATATCAAATACATGAAAAATTAGATCTAATATAATAATTAAAATATTTTTAAAATAATTTTTAAAAAATTGATTCGTATCAAATAGGAAACATTTTCAATATAGAAGGTAAATCCTATACCAAGACAATCTTATACCAGTCTGATGTAAATTTTTAATTATTCTAATTTTAGATCTAACATGAATAAAACATCATATACATCAATTTTTAGATTTAAAAGATTAATTTAAATATTTTAAAAATAGTTTCAAAATCAATCAATCTTGTATTAGGACAACCTTTTCAATATAGAGATAAACCCTATACTAGGACAATCTTATACCAGCACAAGATCAATTTTAAATCATCTAAACTTTTAGATCTAAGATTAAAAATCAGATTATACATGTCTTAAAATTTGGCTCTGATACCACTATTGAAAAAATCAGATAGGGTTGTATGCATAGATTTCAAAATCTTTTTGAAGTGATAGAGGAAACGATCTAGGTTAAACCTTTTAACCCCACATGCAATAGATCTAATCTATATCTATCTAAATCTTAGATCTAAGACATGCATATAATCTAAAAATTAAAATAAAATTGAGATCGGATCTCAATACCTTGCACAGGTTGAAATATATCGCAACAGATGATCTTAGATCTAAGGGTTCTTGAGTCGTACACGTATCCGACCTTTAAGGTATGATCGAGATCAACCTTGAATTTTTTTTCTCATGATAGATCCTTCTTCTTCAAGTAGAATCTCAGCCTTTTGAACCTTTGATCACACTTGATCTCTGACTGTGTTGTCAACACTTGAACTGCGGCCTTTCTCTCTTTTGCTTGATGTAGAAAAAACCATCGAACAATTTGGATGTGTGGAAGAATGGGACACCCAGCCCTTGGCATGGGAAAGAGAGGAAGAAGGAGAGATGGCATGGAGAAGGAGAAGAGAAGGTGTTTTGAATTCTCAAAATTTAATTTTTTAAACTCTAGGAGACCATCTCCTTAAATAGATCTTTCTTGATTCTAAATCGTTATCTAATTAGGCTAAAAAGGTTAGATCTTATCTCATAAGATTTTTTATTTTTTAATTTTATTTTTTTCTAAAAAAATCAAACCTAATTAGAAATCCTTACCTCAAAAGTCAAGTGTATGTGGCCCTCATCTTATAAGGCAAGATGAGAGGGTGCCACGTGATATTTAAGGCAAGTAGTAGGGGTGCCAACTCTTCTTTTCAATTCATTTTCATCACAAAAGAAAAAAAATAAGAAAAAAATAAGGAGATTAGTTTACCAATTCATTGACTTGATCCAATCTTTTTGGACCCTCAAATAGATATCCAGCTAAATCCAAATCAAAATGAATTTAAATTAGGTTCCAGGCTATAGACTTGATCCAATCTTATCTAATAAAGAATCGAAGTTCAGAGAAGAATTAGGTGTAACTATGTGCTAGCATGGTTCTCTTAAACCCAATAAGATTCACTAAATTCTAATCCAATTAGAACTTCATAAGCCCAATAGTTAATTCAAGATTAAATCCCTTAATGTATGACCCCATAGGTTTCATTCTATCTGATAGTGAGATATATTATAATCTCCATCATAATATCATCAAACTCTTTTCGATGGATTGAAACAATTTCAGCTCCACCTTGAGGTTCATCGATCATCAAGATGATGTCTGATGAGTCCCATAATCCATCAGTGATACCTAGCGATATGTAGTGACAACTCAGTAGAATGAAAGTGTGAATTCTAGATACAGTTATCATATGATTCAGTTCTTCTATCGTGAGTTTGATTTGATGAAGGTTATAGAGAACTCGTCTGACCTTATCGTTAGTCATATGCTAGATTGGCTTGACTCGAGTTTACTTGTGAATCCATGGAAACTCCTTTGGAGTATTCACACTTGCTTTGGTCGAAGACTTTCTAAACTCAGTCTCGCAAATCGCATAGAACTTCTTCTTTTCGATAAAGGTTGATAGATTCTTTTTAGGTGCATCCTACTCCTAATAGCAAACTGAATTTACTGTAGTGAACATATATAGCAAAGATTGAATGCTAGGGACCAAAGAAATGTACAATCAAACTCAATAGTCTCGCTATGAATAGTCGATGACACTGCAAGTCAAAGGACCACTCACACCACTACACTCGAGATAACCACTAACGAGTGAGTAGACATCTAAGTGATTTCTCGTGTTAGTCATGTTCAGTGCAAGTTATTCTCTAACAGCTATCTACACTCTCATCCCAGTATCCCTACACTACAGACCGAGACTCTATCCATAAGAGAGATAAATAGTGCATCGATCTTAAATGAATTGATCATGTCTTTTGTCATGATTCTTTGATCGAAAATATTTAAAAATTAATCACTAATTAATGTATGTCTCAAATTCTCAACACCTTGAGAATATACAATAATCATCTTTGTTAATTTTTAGAATAAATCATAGACACATAAACATGATTAAAAAAAAATTTATTAATATAAAAATATTATAAGTATAAAATTAAATTTGAAATTACAAAATATGTCAGCGAATAATTAATTTCTAGGGCACTCATCTAACAGTATACTCTTGAGATCCTTATAGAGTTATCAGAATATTGCTTCAAGGGACGTGATATATGGCAGAGCCAGATGCCACTTATATGTTTTCATATCATAAAGTGACACTATGTGGATAGATTGATGCACCAGTTTGAGATCGATAGACTATTACATTTGATTGTGACATAGATTCCAAACTGTATCATATCGACCTTAGAAGATGAGTGAATCGTGACTAGAGTATCACTCACTCATTTCGTTGTGCTTTAAAAGAATCAGAGAGATCATGTTATGGATGGTCCATCGATTGATGATACTATGGACTATTATGACCCCTACATAGAGTGGTACTATCGCATCACTTGTCGATTCATTTATCTTAGTGGTGCAATGTTTAACTATCTGGTAAGATTTTAATTTTATTTTTTTGATGTTCTTCATGTTTATTATTATTGTTTGTAATGCTCATTATGTACTTGTCTATGTCAGAGTGACAGTTTGGTTCAGATTCATAATCTTGCTCATCCAAACTCAGTGTCCACATCCAATATGCACTTTAGTTTTTCATGTCCTTGATAAGCATAGTCGTATCTTCATGAATGTTTATGGTCATGGTGCGGCATATCAAAGGACACTCCTTCACCTTTTCCACATCTATCATCGCCGGTAGCATCTCCTCCTGCTTTGCACAGACAAGGTAGCCAATGACATACTGCCTCTTTATTCCCAATTTCAAAGATTTATACATTTAAACCATATATGTCATCGGCTGCGTACATGCATGACAATATAAGCCAGTTTCAGTCCGTTGAGGAGGCTGTTACACATTTTAGATATGCGGCAGACAACATGTACCATCAGAGTGAGGGAGTTACATGGATTTATTTTTTCTATAAATAAAGTTGTACAGTTTTTTCTAAATTGATGATGTGTTGGTCGTTATTTTGTTACTTGTCATATAATATTTAGGTGTTGAAAAAGATCTAATATTCATTCTTTACTGACTCAATTTTGCTAACTCAGCCGAATTTCTCTTTGCCCATAACAGGGTATATCAAAAATAGAGCACATAAAACATGCACCCTTGGGGATAAAAGAAACAAATAATCCATATTTCCACAAGCACAATATTTTGTATGCCACATGATCAAAAGCATGGATACAGTATATAGACTATGAGAAGTAAACAACAGATAACTATATAAGTCCTAGATAACCTTGTAACTCTGTAAATATATATCTGATACCAAAAATCAGCATAAGGCATGAATAAACTGTAACGAGAAAATCTTATATAGTCTAATAATTAAACCAACGGTTAAAATACAATCTCTTGCCACTGCTACTCAAGGAATGTAACAAGGTGAGACCTAAAGAGATCAGGAAGACTGACTACTGCTTAGTTCTAGGTCCTAAGCCACTTTGTTGTCATGATCCTCCCAAGGGTAAAGTTGGAGGATGCATCTTGAATAGCATTAATTGGCTTTGCAACTTCTTGATGGTTATCATAATCTGTAATGCTAAAGATTGTTGCTGGTTAATGGGATTTCTAAATGCACTAGATTTTTTTCTTACTCTCAATTTTGGACCCTATACTGGTACCATCCTAATTTGATGTCAATGTGTATGGCATGAATTTCTGTTCAGCATATTGATACTCAGTATACTCCTTATAGTGCATGTTGTTTTGCTACTTGTATGGTACGGTATGCCTAATATGCTCCGGCATCGTCCGATATGGTGTACCATAAAATTTATCATAATGAACCTTTGTCTTGCTCTCTTTCACTCTACTGGAACCCTGCCACATTTTTCTTTTCCCTTAAGGGCCGGTCGACTGCCCGTATCAACCGGACTTGGCCATTGGTCTCGATTTTATGCCATCGACTATATCAAGGTAACCAATCGACCGTTGATCTCAATTTTTCTAGCTTGATCCAATATTTTTAACATGCATGCATAAGAAATTCATAGCAAATGATCAAATTTCAAATGAATTCATAAAAATCATCAAATGTGTAAGAATAGTCTCAATCAAGTCGGTAGGGGCATGTATTGAGAAAAGGAGATGTAGATTAAAGGATGCAGATTGAAAATCCAACATTAAAAAAAAAAATCACGGTCGATCAACACCATGTCATGGTTAATCGATCGAATTGATCGGGCTTGACTGCCCAACTCGATCTCAAGCGGTCGACCGGCTTAGTGGACTGATCGACCACCAAGAGTGGAATAGAAAGACTGTCGACAATTGGATAAATCGGGCTCGATCACCCATCTCAGTCTGAGGCGATCGACTGCCTTAGTGGACCAATTGACCACTGTGGCATGATATGGATGAGGCGGTCAACCGCCTCAACCTTAGACTAAGCCCAACAATCGAGCCCAGTCAATGGTGCGGTCGACCATCGGGATTGATTGACCGTCATTCTATGGTGGTCGATTAGGGTTTTAATTTTTTTAATTTTTTAATTTTTTTTTGGTTGTTGGGTTACTAAGCATTCATATCTCTGCTACAAACAGCTCTATCTCTGCTAGAAACTTGCACAAAAGTGATTTAAGAGTCATCTTTAGCTTGATAATCATAGTGATTGAAAGTTGCATAGCATCTTTAAGGCTGCAAGTCATGGACAATTGAACGCCAACTCATATGCTTGGATTGATGGTTGTCAAGTTTTTATTTTTATTTTCCTAATGTAGGTCTTTAACAATTCTTTTGTGGAGTCTCAATATTTGTATTTGTTGAAAGAAAAACTAAGAAAACTTTATGTATGTTGCTTCTTTTATCAAGGTTGCAATCCACATCAAAATACACTACCAACCAGTCACTGAGGATCAGCTCAAAAAAGTCATTGCAAACAATCATTATACAAAGCAACATTTCTAGTTTGAGCTGGATCATGCACATGCAAGAGTGCCGATTGCATTGTTCAAGTCTTCATCTTAACCTATCAATACACAGCTCGCACCTTCTATGTCAAAGGAGATCGAGTTTTTAATACCATGATCAGCCATCGTAGAGAATACAACTAGAAATATGGAGCGCACAAATGCAAAGGTCTATGACTAGAAAAAAAGGTCGGTAAGTCGTCATCTATTGATATGATGGTTAAGAATAAATTCACATCATATGATAATGAGAAACTAACATCTGATATAGAAATGATATTATTTAAGCTAAAGGAGCTATCTGTTGATCGCCAGTACATAAATTTATTTGCCAATGGGTGCAATTGAGATAGTATGATCCCATATGGCTATCCTATACAAGTGCATGAGAATAATGTATAGATGGAGCATCATAAAATAATGTATAAGTGCATAGAATAGTGGTGTTAATTGAACATGATAGTTCATAAGAAATCTCAAGTTCAATATAAATGTTGTCAAAACGCATGATTTAATTTGACAACTAGCTGAGCACGAACAAAAGAAAAATATGGTTATAATAAATCAAATTACATTACTCTAAAAATAAATAAAAAAATAATGCATCATTGGTGGAGCCTCATCTACTGCAACCAGAAGCCGAAGCCTAATCATCTACTACAGATTGTATGGTGGCGGAGGAACTAACGATAAAACTATCGTACGAATTAATCAAATCATGTAAATCTCTCATCCAGTCATGCCTTAATATGTTAACCTGTGCGTCAATCCGTGCTATGAGAGATATCTCTAATACATCTATCCGAGCAGATAATGTATATAAATCAAAAGACTACTGATCAAACAACGTAGGCTGTGTACGCTGAGTAGGATATCTAGGCTAGCCTTTGTCAACAAACTGATTTTCACCTTCACTATCACTTTCTTCTTCATGTACCTTTGGCATACGCCTCCATACCCTATTAGTAAATATATATCCTATATACCTCATAGATGTATGATTGTAGATGTCAATGGTCTGAGCTTAATAACTTCATCGCATCAGTGATAGGAAATCAAAGACCTCGAAGATAGTAGTCATAATAGCTCCATGGCACAAATAGGTTTTAGGACTTTGAAGACATTCATTCATATAATGTATCATTAAATATGACAAATTAATCCTATCTCTCGAAAGAATTATTTTAGGACGATAAATTTTAGGTGTGATATATTATTTCTGTGACCTCCTCTAGATAAAAAATTAAATATAAAAATACGATGAATTAGTCTATTTTCAAATGATAATAGATGTACATTAGGTTTAGCGATTCGACCTAAATTATCATCCTCAAAAATAATTCTAATATAGATATGATAATCTAAACTTCGATGTCTTCAACAAGTGCCATTGAAATATTTATCACCATCTGATGGAATATCCAAAATTTAATCAAGAACATTACAGTCAAACTCGATGATTTTTCTTTCACATACGATGAAATAGAATAAGCTAAACTATCAAAACTAAAATTACTATAAAAATATTGAACTAGACTAAAGTTGGCTTGTTCAGCATAATCATAGATAGCCAACTTATCATTTAAATAAAAATCTCATTCGAAAATCATTAAAAAATTTAAACCTACTATTCTTTTTCCTACAACTTTTTTTAAGAAAAATTAGATCTAAAATTTTGCTATACTCATTATTTAAAAATAAATCTTCTCCGTACCTATGTGAAGGTTATTTTTCTTTTTCTACTTGAGCCTTTTTTTTTTTGACATACATCTATCTTTTTTTGAAGTCATTAGATCGATTTTAGGATGGGAATAAGGGTTTAGCATTGGCATATAGGGATTCTTGGATAGATCAGTCGATTTTAGGATGGGGATGAAGGTTTGGAGTTGGGATATAAGGGATTCTCAAATAGATAAGTAGGGAGAAGGGTCGGGTCATGGGAATTTAACAATATTGAAAGCGTGGGTTCAACCCACGCTTTCAGTGAAGTTGTGGGTTGAACTCACGATTTTGACTGCCAACTCAGCCGGTCAAAATCATATGTTCAACCTCATGATTTTGGCCTAATTAGATTTGAAACTGTGGGTTCAAACCCATGATTTCAGCCAACCTGATGGTGAAATCATAGGTTAAACCTAGATTTTACATGTGGCACAAACCGACGGTAAATCGAAAAATAAGTTTAGGTTCGGGATATTTCAAGAAATAAATATTAAAAAAATATTATTTAAAAAAAATTCCATTAAAATAGATCCTGATTTATTGACATGACACTTGAACTTACTAACCATATAATGATCATTTATTGGAGTTTGTGATAATCTACAGATCGTATAGACTTCACGGGACAAGTGAACATCTAATTCAAATCAGAGACTACATTACAATAAGTAGAATGTAATGAATGCTTCATACCTAAATTAGTTAGATAATGATAAGGATTCAAGATTCTTAAGAACAACAAGATGATCGAAAGCTCTCTCCAACAATAATTCCTTGTCTTTGACAATAGATTTTTTATAATTTTTCAGTTGATATCTAACCAGCACCAACTCTTCAAGTCTTATATTTTTAATTGTCTACCACAAAAGTATTTCTGATCCATCAATTTTGACAACTCATCACAACACATAAAGAAGTCATGCTGCTCGCCCAATACAAAATCACTGAATAAATAAATGAGTTTAACGTTGTAACGTTATGGAATAGCGCATAAAATTCACTAGCATTACAATAGATTTTGGCCAATCATAGAATACCTGATTTAGATAATTCGTAGTCATAGAAGTTCGGATTTTGTAGAAGCCCGCATTGCATGGATGCAAAAATGGGGAATGACAATGGTGAACTCATTAAAAGATGAAAGTATCAACCAACGGAATAATGAAATAAGCACAATACCATCAGGATAATTTTGATAAATGTATACTACAAAGAACACCCAGAAATTTTCTAAACTCTATTTCACAATTAATAATTTCAACAAGAAATTAAATTTCAGCATTCATTTACAACTAGGTGCTTAATTCAACAATTTTCTACAAGAAAAAACATAAAATTTGCTTGTGATAAAATGCCTTATCTTTCTAATATGCCTTCCTGCAGCAGAGAAACACGTAAAGAAAATTTCTTTCCAGTAGCATTATATTGGAAGAAATCCAAAAATAAAAATTTAAAATTTTTCTAAAATTTTTATCCAAATATTTTAACCTTATCTTTTAATTTTACCCTTTAAATATTTATGATGGCATTAATCTCTTCATTATCGTGCTTTTAATTTCAATTTTTAACAGTTGGGCTTCTAGACTTAATGGGTCAATAAAAACCCAAATGGTTATATGCAGTTGATCTTGTTTCTTATCATTGAACTTCTCATTAAAAGTCTTAATAAATTAATAAAAACCCAAACAATCATAAACAGTCATGTTGGAGGCTATAAAAGGATCTTCTTGTAACTTGATCTTATATATATCACATCTAAGCCTCTCCCTCTCTACTTTTCTCTTCAATTTTTTTTCTCTATAATTATTTTTCTGGGTGCTAAAAGAATCTCTATCAACCTCTCCATGTTATGCTCATAGGCAGATGATTCCGTTCGTATCTCAAGGTGGTTTTCCAGATTTTTTTACACCAGAGATAAAATACATCTTAGGATAATGTCGAATATGCTTTCAAATTAATTATTTTTTATTTCTTATTATTTTGTAAGTCATTTGTAATTTTTTATCATAAAATTTTATTGGTTTTATTTAATTTTTTAAATCACATCTGGAATTTCTTAAGCCCTGTTCCAACACGTTACGATATTTAGACTGTTACATTCTCAAGACCCTTGTTTATAAGAAAAATGATCCACCCAACCCACAATACCACTAATTTCAAAATTATACGCCATCTAGGGGATTGCTCATGTTTGTCTTTGACACACTAGAGTTTAAAATGGAAACTAGTCAATAGCATACACAAATTGCTAGAAACAACAAGAACCATCTAGAGTAACCAGGAGGCAAGCCATCACTTACGTCTTCTGTTTAAACAGGTATTCACCCCGACATATCTTTAATGCAGAAACGATATGGATTGGTTACATACTTCTAATTTTGACAAGAAGATGATAAGCAGCAAAGGGCCATGCGGTCTCTTCATTTTCAGATATAAGACAGAAGACATGGACACATGGAAGAGTTATGGGCAATATGAACTATAAATGCAAAGGCATTTAAAACATTCATGACAAGATCAACTAGGGATCCAAGAAACCAAGTTATTGAGCTCACGTAAAAATTTCAGGTCAGCTTTAAGCCTGACTAGGCTCGGCCCAACCCTCGCTATTTAGTTGGGGCTATCTCCCTGGCCCTTCTTGCTCCCCCCACCTAAGCCATGCACATATTTTCAGGCTTGAGAAATTCTTTATACACCGCAGGTGGTGTAGAAAACTCGACATGAAATACATCATTTTATCCAATTGATCCAAATAGCCACTGCTTTCCAACGCACATTTAATACCAGTAGGTTGTTTTTTCGTTTAAAAATTTTATATGATGAAAATATTCTTCTTAAAAATTATAACACTCCTTCATAAAAATTATGACACTCCTGCATAAAAGACTAAACTGAAATAAGATGTCATAATTTTTATGAAGGAATGTCATAATTTTTAAGAAGAGATATCATAATACTGCATAGAAGAAAAAAGATAATGAATATTTGTGAAAACAGTATTATGACATTCCTTCTTAAAAATTATGACTGCGTCACAAAAATTATGACATCCCATTTCAATTTAGCCTTTTATGCAAAGGGTGTCATAATTTTGAAGAGTGTCATAATTTTTAAGAAAGGATATCATGATTTTTAAGAAGGATATTTTCATCATACAAAATTTTTAAATGAAAAAATCAATCTACTGACATTAAATTTGCATTAAGAAGCAGTGGCTACGTGGACTAATCAAATAAGGTGGTGTGCTTCATGTCAGATTTTCTACACCACCTATGGTACACAAAGAATTTCTATTCTAGGCTTTCTCCAAAAGCAAGCAAATTCTTCCCATCCCTGTTCTCAGGAAATTATGGCATCATGATCACTCTAATATCTTCTTCTTTCTTTCAATTACTTTTGTGACTTCCAAATTCTTGGATCTTGGTCCCTGGATTTAGGGATGGCAATGGGTAGAGTTTGGGTCGGGTAGTATACTACCCATCCCCAAATTCGAACTTAAGACCCTATACCCAAACCCTACCCGATACCCAATCGGATAAGAAAAGAGATATCCATCCCCATACCCAACGGGTTCGGGATACCCGTGGATAACCCATTTCCCCATACCCAATCTATACCCGCCCCATACCCAACCCATACCCATCCATTCTATACCAAAAAAAAAGTAAAATAATTTTATGCATATTATCAATCAAAAATAGAATTACCAATTATATATATATACATACATACATACATACGCACATACACACTTCTAACACACACACACATATATACATGCATACATATATGCATGCATACATATACATACATACATATATATAATTATATATAAGAGAGAGAGAGAGAGAAAGAGAGAGAGATCATATATATGTGTGTGTGTATATGTGTGTGTGTATATATGTGTGTGTGTATATATATTCGGATATGTATATATGTATATGTATATGTATATATATACATATCCGAATATATATATATATATATATATATATATAATATATATATATATATAATATATATATATATATATATATATATATATATATATATATATATATATATATATTCGGATATGAGTTCGAGTATTACCCATATCCATAGGTTCGGGTAGAAAATAGCACTACCCATACCCTATCTATATCCGTACTATAGTTTTCGGGTTTTACCCAAATCCGAACCCAAACCCAGTCAAACCTTATTTTTTGGATTTGACCGGGTTCGGGTAAGATGTATACCCATCGAGTCGGATTAATTTTGCCATCCCTACCTAGATTAGATCAAATTTCAAGGGATTCTGAGAGATATTGGAGCAGTTACTTATCTTCATACAAAATATTATTGGCACTTCTATACAATTCTGTGGAGTCAAATGGTATGGACTTGCTAGCTCAAGAGATCCCTTAAAATAGAGATGGGGTGGCATTTGCTCCAAGGAGATGGAATCCTTGGGTTTGGCTCGTAAGAAAAATATTTCTTCCTTAAGATGTTATTTTTAAAAAATTAATTTAAAAAAAATGATATCTAGAAAAAAAATTATGATATATTTGATTGGTCATGAGAAAATAATTTATTTTAGAATGACTTATATTGGTTCAAAATTTAATTTTTTTAAAAAACTATATAAAATATTTATTATATATTTAATAGATATAAAATCATATCTTTTTACTTTCAAATTTTATATAAATATAAATATAATATTTATATTAACATAAATAAATATTAATATAATATTTATATTAACATAAATAAATATTAATATAATATAATATAAAATTAAAACATGATAATTTATTATATTAGTACAATACTTGTGTATATATATATATATTAATATTATTTAATACTAATATAAATATTAATATATTAATATTAATATTAATATAATATTAATATAATATTTATTAATTACCTTAACCACAAGGAGGGAGATTTCGAAGGCACAATATTTTTTTTAAAAAAAATCTCCACTTTCCATTCCATAAAAATTTTAAAAACCCATCCTTTCTACGAGTTTTTCTTTCTTATAAAATATAAAAATTATATTTTTATAAAAAAATTATTTTTCAATCTCTCCCTTTTGAAAATCCAACCAAAGAAGAGGACATTCTTTTCTCCTTCCCAAAAATCACACTTTCCCCATCAAATTCCCGCGAACCAAACGAGGCATGAAGGAAATCAATAAACTAGGAGGTACCAGCCTTGGCTGCTGCCCTACTTTAAAAAAAAATTGGAATTGTGAATATACAATCGTATGTTCATAAATAATAAAAATGAACAGGGATGGGCAAAGATAGAAAATCAGAATCATGAATCGAGAGCCACAGAAAGGGGATGTACAGTTGGTACCATCCCATTCCGACACAAATGCCACACCAACAATGATGACACAGAAACAGCATAGAATAGAGATAGTATCAAGAATGCCAATTGGTACCAATCGATCCACCAAGACTTGTATGACTGATACGAAACATATCTAAATTGGGACAGCAATTCTCATTTTATTTTTTTTGGTAAGATTTTTTTTTTTTAAAGTAGAGGAACAGAATAAGCCACTCATTCCAATCGATTCTGATCAGTATGAGTCGATATGATACTAATTTGGTCGAGCCATCTCGGTAGGTAAGGTCAATTTTATTTTTTTTTTAAAAAGTGGAGGGCTCACTGGTTGACACTGTGTGACATGTGAAAAATAACATGATTGGTTAGTAAACCTGATACAAAAATCATACTAAAAATGGCATAATCCAACTAAAAAATAAAAAATAAAAAAACGCCAAAATTATTCAATCACAGAAATATGAAAAATCTGGCAAAATAAATACTGACTCTAATGAAAGATCCATAGAAAACCTCTGAATCCTCTGGACTCTGATGAAAAATATTAAGTAATCAAAGTTCTTAGATGCAAGTCTCTGGACTTTGAATCCATCTATCCAAATAGTTATAAGTTTAACCACCAATGGGGAGAGTAGGAAAGAAAACTAATTGTTTGTGGTAGAGAGAACTCACTCTCACAACTGATTTTGCTATAAAAAAATAAATGATAATCAGATAAATACAATAGCAATCAAATGGTTTATAATTCAATTCGTTTCCACATTACACACAGAAAAAAAAAAAAAGATTGATTTAATATCAATATCGCATATCAAGACCTCAGAAAATTAAACAATGAAAAAAGAAAAAACTTCAAATTTGCACACTGCTATAATGCCGGAACATATCACCATCCTGAGATTCAGTAAAGGTACAGGTCAGTACTGCACCATTCCTAGGAAAAACAGGTACCACACTCGATACTGGTATCTCAATGCTTTCTCGAAACAATGATTTCAAAATCGATCAAGTATCAAACTGAAAATTGTATATGCAAGCTTTTAAGCATACATATCTTAGTTGCAACTAATATGTTATAATTAGCACGTAAACTGCAAAAAAAAACCTATTCTACTACATGTATATACATGCATATAAAAGAAAAAAGAAAACAGAAGTTATGAGCAAAGACCCTCAATATGCCAATAAAAAGTGAAATCAAATGGGCAGCTAATATTCAAACCACTAATATTCTGTAATTTGCATGAATCTCTTGTCATTACTGCTATAGCATATTCAGCTATATAATTTTTATGAAGAGCTAATTTTAAAGCTGGATATAAGAACACAAATAAAAAGAATATTGGCACCTTTCCACTTAAATGTATTTAGCGGTATACATCACCAAAACACTCTTTGTATTAGCAAAGAGACTAAAAGCAAATTATGAAAAATATAAAATGCTATTATCATCAATTTAACTTTGAATCTAGTTTAGCGAAACATGATTCCTTTTCATGATTGCAAACACAAGGCAATGTTACAGTTAAGTTACATAACATGCTGCAAATACACAGCAATGTTGCAGTTAAGTTACATAACATGCTTCTCATCAAGTGTTCTCTATCATATTAAGCATCAGTGGAATCTTCATAGACCATCTAGCTGTCAAACAAAACTAGCCAAGATGCAATGAACTTTGAGGAGTGTATTGACCTTAGTAACTGATGTCAAGCTAGGATTAGTAGCTTTAGATCTTAAAAGTCTAGTGAGTGCTCACTGCTTGACACCAAACCAATCACCTGGAGTTCCACAACATAATAAAATAATTATCACAAAAGACCAGCAGAAAGCAAAACAAAGAGATAGAAAAAACTTACCTGTGAAGAAGTATGTGCAGATAGTAACTGTAAACCTGCTGATCATTTAATGAATATCTCAGCAGAGGTAGCCTCAAGCACGTGACTTTGACAATGGATGCCCCTTCAGTAACTTGATAAGTTCATAAGTTCTTAAATCTCGGCCAGAGTGAAGACAAAGATCGAGTGGTGTTAACCCATCCTGAAAAGAATGTCAATAATGAGGAACACAAATAAGGACAGGTTTCAAATTACAAATTCATGTTGAGTTAATATCAAGGCAACATCTAAAAAGCATAAAAAAATCAACCAAGGTTTGCCATTCAGGCATACCACACTGCACTGGTACCAAACCAAGACTAGATGCAGGAGGTGTATTGAGTCTTGGTACACTGAACCGACCCCATACATGAGCATACCAACACTATACCAGCAAGTTACCAATACGAGGTTTGATGCCAAGACAGGAAACATTGCAAGCAACCAAATGTGAAGTGCTCAAATAACTAAATTAGCACATAAGTAGCATTTTAGGCATATGTTAGTCTGTGTGAAATCTAGATATAATGTATGAGATGGTTTCTTTCCAATAATATATATGCTCCTTTCTTTATTAGAAGCAGACCCATGGTCACTTAGTCCATCCACGGAATAACTCAGAGAGAGAGAGAGAGAGAGAGAGAGGGGCTCACTAGAATAGGAATATGCCTCAATAAGGGCTAAACCAAAGAAGAGCAGAGCCAGAGGCCCCATAGTTAACAATAAAAAATGTGCTACAGGTAACTCGTAACTTAAGACCACAAAACAATCTTCCTCCTTATAACAGAGACTAGCCCCCTCATGGTGATGATCTTTCAAGTACCATCTTGATGAAAATATTTCAAGTGCCAAGCCAGTAAACCTGGGCTTGGAAGTTTATTCGCAAAGTCATAAAGACAATGAAGGAAGACTATGTTTGTTGAGATGTTTGTAGTGGGATAGAAGGAAATGATCCCATGTATCTCCCATTCATCAAGGCAACACAGAATTCTGCATCACTATTTTCAGAGTCATCATGTCTAAAGCACAAAGTAACATTCAGCTCTATCTATTATATCAACACATATTATATCCATCCATGTATTAGTTAAACAATTTTCTCTCTCTGTACGCATTACACTCTCTCCATTAACCATGAGGCATATATTCCTCGTTAGCTAGAGGATCACATTCCAACAAATCAAACAAGCCACATGTGGCACATGTTCAGGAGAAATATGAACCATAAGAAAGCAAGCAATGATATGAAAGAGAATAAGATTCATAAAATGACAAGACAATAGCGGAATGGCATGAATGAAGTATGCACCTCTCCCTCATGCCCCCACTTGCAGGGGAAAAAAAGACAGAAAGAAAGATTAGATGGTATTTTGAATGAGCATATGACAAGCACAGGCCTAGCACCTAGCCTCCAGTGAGTTCAGGCCAGAAGAGGCACTCAAAAAGAACAAGAGCGCACCACATTGAGGCTTCAAGTCGCACACTTTTGAGACCTCTATGCATATGGAGTTTTCAAGGGCTGGAGCTTTCTTAGAATTGTTGAAGTCAATAAAGAACAAAAATAGAAAAAACAAAGGAAATAGACACAACAAAATTTCCAAATTATGATCTGATATCTGACGAGAATAATAATCTACACATTGATATGGAAATGATAGTAGTCAACTTTTCAAATAGCATAGTTCACGTCATTTCATGATGCTTCATGAAATTTAGGCATGGAGTATAAGATGTTGCTTAGTTGCCCATTAAGGTTCACCATCTCAATACCAGACTCCATGTTGGTACCATCCTATTACAATGTTGATATGAAATTCGGTACAGTACGAGATGAGGTTCTACATCCACAAGAAGTTAAATTTCATTGAAGACAGATAATATCCACAGGTAAAACTCAAGAAATGCACTACATGCATCCTTTAGAGGAAACATA
Organism: Elaeis guineensis; assembly: GCF_000442705.2. Taxonomy (NCBI): domain Eukaryota; kingdom Viridiplantae; phylum Streptophyta; class Magnoliopsida; order Arecales; family Arecaceae; genus Elaeis; species Elaeis guineensis. The sequence goes on along the minus strand of NC_026003.2, from coordinate 12,462,467 downwards.
ACATAAAAAGCCATCAGTTGATGGATTACTCGATTTTTTAGAGACTTGTCAGCTCCTTTTATCAACAAAAGCCTTACAATATCTGTTCTGCGTGTTTGGACGGCAAGATGCAATGGAGTCCATCCATCCTGCATAGAAAATTCAATGTATTTCATTAGAAAGTGGGAGCAGCGAGAGAGAGAGAGAGAGAGAGAGAGAGAGAATATAACTCAATTATGAAATTTACAAGCATACATAATCAGAAAGGTTTATGTCAACATTGTACAACAAAAGAATCTTTATAGTCTGACTTGCTGCGGTTTGGACTGCATAATGGATCAAGGTAGCTCCATCCTGTTGAAAGAAAGACAACAATAATTCCATTCAACATGAGATATGATTTACAAAAAATCAACATATATGCAATCATTTGTAGGGCTGCAAGTGGATTGAATTTATCCAATGTCCAATCTGAGGCGAATCCAAAAGCAACCCGGCCAAATCCGAATTGAAGTTATTTGGATCAAGCTGGGATTAAAAAATATGACCAGTTTGGAACAAGGAGTGGATTTGGATAAGCACGTACATGGATCTGAACATGAACAGACCTGAGTTTAGTACACTATATATTTACATGTTGTTATCAGACAGATCTTATGTGGAATAGGATTTTGATAGCACTTACATGTTGCTCATTGAAATTTTATTTCATAATAGGCTTATGATATAATTAAATAATGATATTATACATCTGTTATGGCTTGTGTTTGGGTTATTTTTTACTAGATTTGACCCAAAATCCCCAATGAATCCAATAAATCATAAACCCAATATGGTCCAACCCAAATGGAAATAGATTGGTCTTGGTTTAATTTTTTGGCTCTATTCAAACATAGACTCGATTTGGCTTGTGGAAATCCAGATCCATCCAGCCCCACATACAGCCTAATCATGGGCAATTAAGAACTGCAATAAACAATTTAACATCAAGGAAGATAATACCTGAAAAGACCATTTTTGTATAAAGAATTTTCTTATGAATAAGAATCTTTCTTAAGTTTATTGCAAGAAGATCATATTCATAATATGGTTAGATTTGAAGTATTGCAATTGGGAATGGTTAACCACGCCACTAGTGGCAAGTGCAATATGCACATGATTGGTGATCATGGGGCCCATGGGTGTGATTTGCATCCTTCATGTATCACACAAATGAGAGCGATACATGGGGCTGCTTAAATCATGCATATGTGCCCTGCAATAACCATCCATGTTGCACTTGCCACGGATGTTAAGGCAGACCACTTCCTTGTAGTTCGGTCCCAGAATGCCACTTTTTTTTTTGTTTAATGGCTAACTTAATTGCAGTCATAGGATTTGGACATGCTTGTCAAAAATTAACCCAAAAGTTGAACAGGTTGCAAGGTTCGAAATAAATAGTGATTAGCCTCAAGCTTATCATGGGGACAAGCAGTCTATTCCTATTATTAAAGTTAATGGGGCTATAGTTGAATTGTGCATCACATTTGTACAACTCCAATAGTAGACTATAGGCATATTAAAAAAGCTCCCCAAGCTGATAGGCAAGGCAACCACCTGGAGGCCTATGTTGGCACTTGGCCACATATCGATAACTTTGCTTCCACTATATCTAATTTTATTGAACACTTTAACATTCAGCCATCTTTCTATATAAGTTGTATGTCAGGTATATGCCATCTTTCTACAAAAATCACTTTAAACCTACTTCAAGATCACAGACATCCATCTTGAGTCTTCTATTATCTAGGGACATTATCCCTCAAATGACCTTCTCTTAATTCTAGACCCTTTGCTCCAGAAGTGGCAAGAGGATTTAGGGCAGCGAACAAGAGAATGAAAAATCTGGATTCGGATTATTATATTTGTGACATTCTGATTATAAATGCTTTGATATTAAAACTTCATAAATTTCAAGATTTTTTAACTCCAAGCGTTTGCTTGGCTGCTTGTACATTATACCATGCCAAGAGAACCATAGCCTAGGATCATCTAGACATTTTGACAACCTTGGTACTGAATTAGCTATCCTCAAATCATTTGGTAGTTAGTTGTTACGGTTTACAAAAGGTTCACTCATGGAAGAGGAATTTCTCGAACCCCACTCCTAGACACTTCCACTAAGTCAGGGTCATGCACTGATACTTAGGAAAGACCAAGTCAGCCACTAAATCCTATTTCTGTTATTTCCAATTCTGTTATGCATTTTCAATTCCTTAGTTGTAGGAGGGTGTACCTCCACTCTTTCCATTTCCCTAAGTTTTAGGAGGTTGTTATCCTCCACTTATGTATATATATGCAATTGTTATTATTCAATAAAGGGAGCAGAATTTCACACAAGTCGAGTACTTTTTTATTCAGAGATTTTTGAGTTCTCTCTTTAATTGAGCTCAAGCAGTAACCATAGGTAAAAAAAGAAAAAATCCCAATAAACACTCACCCTTACCTCAACCACAATCTAACCCTTCCTCTTCTAGAACCACAATGTGATCCTACGCTAAGGACCATAACATTTTGGTATCAGAGCCTGGCATTATGGGAGACCAAAACCACCAGATTCAGCAACAACTAGATTGACTTCTGACCCTCTTCCAAGAAGAACGAGCAGCGAACCAAGCAAGGCAGCAAGAAACTCAGGCTCGACTTGGGGAATTATCATGTGATCTTGCAGCCACCAAACTGGAGCTCCCTTCTGCTGTCGTAGGAAGCACCAGCAAAGCCAAAAAGAGGAATTCGCACTCGGGAGGATCTGGAAAGGAACTAGTTGATAGTAGCGGCATAGTGCCAAAATTCACCAAATTTGATTTTTCTCATTTTGATGGACAGATGACCCTCTTGGATGGCTGAACCATTGTGACCAATTTTTCCACCATCAAAAAACAAATGAGGAAAAAGTTGGCATAGCTTCATTTCATTTGGATGGCAAGGCTTAGATTTGGTACATGCAATTGACAGAGGAGCATCCTGAGATGACTTAGGAATTCTTCAAATCAGTGTGATGTGCAGTTCAGCCCACCTCTGCAGATCAACAACTCAGAGAATTGGCCAGACTGAAGCAGGCCGGAATGGTGGCTGATTACCAAGACCGGTTTGAGGAGCTTCTCTCACTTGCGGGTACTCTCACCCAATCACAAAAGGTGCAGCTATACATCAGTGGGCTGAACAATGCAATTGCGGTCCAGGTCCAAGTGAATCGTCCTCTGACTCTTGCTGCTGCCATGAGTATGTCTCGCTTATTTGAACAGCAACATCCGGGCAGGCCTCCACCTGCATTGGATGATTTCCGTCGTCCTCCATTCAAAACCGCCGCCAGAACCAAAATTATTAAGAGATTGAGCCAAGCCGAGATGGAAGACAGGAGGCTCAAGGGCCTCTGTTTCAATTGCGACGAACCTTTTGTTCATCGCCATCAGTGCAAGAAGCTCTTCTTCCTTGAAGCCATTACCGAGGAAGAGCCATTGGAGTCTGAACCCGATCTTAAGAAGCAACCACCAGAAATTTCCTTACATGCAATTATGGGCATCACCACTCTTTATACCATGCGAATCAAGGGAATTTGGAATGGTAAGCCTGTTCTGATTTTAATTGATTCTGGTTCAACCCATAGTTTTGTGGACTCTGCTATTGTAGATAAGGCTGAGCACGGTTAAGAAACAAGAGAATTTGAAAGTGGTAGTAGCTAATGGCGAGAAAATCCTAAGTCCAGGCAAATACAAGGGAGCTAAGTTGGAATTAGACTCTTATTCTTTTACCACTGATTTATTTATCTTAACCTTGTGTGGGTTTGATGTGGTATTAGGAGTTACTTGGCTAAGAACCTTGGGCCCGATCCTGTGGGATTTCACAGACATGCATATGAATTTTTGCAAGGATGGAAAGTCAGTGCAGTTACAGGGACTTGAAACTCCTATGTCACCTCAACAATCTGTTTTCAATACAGCTGTAGCACTACTGGACCCTGAGACTGAATTACAATAATTACTAACAAAGTTTCCTCATGTATTTTAGGAACCCAATGGTCTTCCCCCTTGCAGGGCCTGTGATCACATAATTAATCTGGAGCCAAATAGTGGGCCTGTTGTGGTAAGGCCCTACCAATACCCACACATCCAAAAAGATGAAATTGAAAAACAATGTGCCCTCATGCTAGAACAAGGAATCATCCGACCCAGCCAATCTCCTTACTCCTCACCAGTCTTATTAGTGCCCAAGATGGATAAGACTTGGTGTTTATGCGTGGATTACAGAGTGCTGAATGCCAAGACGATCAAGGACAAATTCCCAATTCCGGTCATAGATGAGCTCTTGGAGGAATTATTTGGGGCTCCCTATTTCACAAAGCTTGATCTTCGTTCTGGCTACAACCAAATCCGAATGTATGCCAATGACATTTCCGAACCCACCATGGGCATTTCGAATTTCTGGTAATGCCTTTTGGGCTCACCAACGCCCCCTCCACTTTCCAGTCCTTAATAAATGAGGTATTTCGGCCTCACCTTCGCAAGTTTGTTTTAGTATTTTTTGATGACATCTTGGTTTATAGCCAAACTTGGATTGAGCACCAAACTCATCTACGGGTTGTGTTCAATCTGTTATCCATTCATCAGCTATTTGTGAAGAAGTCAAAATGCTCCTTTGCTCAGACACAGGTTGCCTATCTTGGCCAAGTTATTTCTTCAGCTGGGGTGGCAGCAGATGACAGCAAAATTATAGCAATGATGAATTGGCCCAAGCTGACCACCATTACTGGCCTTCGGGGTTTCTTAGGCCTCATCGGCTATTACCGCAAATTCGTTCAAGATTATGGGGTAATCGCAGCACCTTTGACGGCGATGTTATGCCGCAGCAATTTCAAATGGATAGAGGAGGCTACTGCTGCTTGTGAGCAATTAAAAAAGGCCATGCATAATACCCCTATTTTAACATTGCCTAATTTCTCACAAACTTTTGTGGTTGAATGTGATGCTTCTGATATAGGAATCGGGGCTGTCTTACAACAAAATAATAAACCAATGGCATACTTTAGCTGGGCATTGGCTGCTCATCATAAGAGCCTTCCCACTTATGAGAAAGAATTGATTGGCCTTGTCAAAGCAATTCGGCACTGGCATTCCTATCTCTGGGGTCAGAAATTTCTAGTACAGACTGATCACTACAGTCTCAAATTTTTACTCGAACAAAAATTGATCACCCCACCACAGCAGCATTGGTTGGGCAAGATACTGGGGTTCTCATTCTCAGTAGAGTACAGACCAGGCCGCCACAATGTCATTGCCGATGCCTTGTCTCGCCGCAACTCTGAGGATGCCACTCTTTAAAGGCAGAATATCCTAGCCCGTGGACCATGTACAATGGCATGTTACTCTTTAAAGGCAAAATCTATCTTCCCACCTCCTCCCCACTCAAACAAACCATCATCGCCACCATACATAACCAAACCCATGAAGGTTATCAAAAAACACTCCACAGAATCACCCAAGATTTTCACTGGAGGGACTCAAAACAAAACTATAAAATTTTGTTCGATCCTGCCTTACCTGTCAATGCCATAAAACTGAGCATCTCCAACCAGCCGGCCTACTTCTTCCTTTACCAATACCACACCACATATGGGCTGACATCTCAATTGACTTTGTGGAAGGGCTGCCGAATTCACATGGAAAAAATGTCTTGTTTGTGGTCGTGGACAGATTTTCCAAATACCGTTACCTCCTTCCTCTATCTCACCCCTATATAGCCTCAGTGGTGGCAAGAACCTTCTTTGACTCCATGTTCAAACTCCACGATTTACCAATATCCATAGTCAGTGATTGAGATTCAACGTTCACAGGTGCCTTCTGGTCTGAACTCTTCCGCCTATGTGGATCAAGCTCTGTTTTAGCTCCTCCTACCACCCACAGTCCGACGGACAAACCGAAGTGGTTAACAGGACCATTGAAATGTATCTTCGTTGCTTCACCAGTGAGAAACCAAGGCGTTGGTTGGATTGGCTCTCTTGGGGTGAATATTGCTACAATACTAGCTACCATTCCTCTCTTAAAGCCACTTCCTTCAAAGTGGTTTATGGTAGACAGCCCCCTCGCCTACTTTCCTACTATCTGGGATCATCTAAAATTGAAGCTGTGGATCAATTATTGCTATCAAGAGACGAAGTCATAGCCTCCCTTCGTAATAACTTATTGAAGGCACAGCAAAAAGATGAAGGCCAATTATGATTCTACGCACAGATTTGTTGAATTCCAAGTGGGAGAATTGGTTTTAGTCAAACTTCAGCCCTACCGCCAAACATCTGTGGCAAAAAGGGCTTCTCAAAAACTGTCAGCCCGTTTTTATGGCCTTTTTAAAATCTTGGAAAGAATAGGTCCCATAGCCTACAGGCTAGACCTTCTCGCTGAGTCCAACATACACCCAATTTTTCACGTGGTCAGCCTCAAGGCTTACCATGCAGACCAAGCTGCCAACATCTCCTCACAACTTCCATCCACTGTCCCAGAAGTTCCTAATCCTAAGCCACTAGCCATTCTGGACCACTGATCTCGAAAGGGTGAAACTGAATTACTTGTCCACTGGGAGCACACTTCACCCACAGATGCATCTTGGGAACCTTTGTCAGCCTTCACACAACAACATCCAAATTTTGTGCTTGAGGACAAGCGCGTTGAGGAGGCGGAGAGAAATGTTACGGTTTACAAAAGGTTCACTCATGGAAAAGGAATTTCTTGAACCTCACTCCTAGACACTTCCACTAAGTCAGGGTCATGCACTGATAATTAGGAAAGACCAAGTCAGCCACTAAATCCTATTTCTGTTATTTCCAATTCTGTTATGCATTTTCAATTCCTTAGTTGTAGGAGGGTGTACCTCCACTCTTTCCATTTCCCTAAGTTTTAGGAGGTTGTTATCCTCCACTTATGTATATATATGCAGTTGTTATTATTCAATAAAGGGAGCAAAATTTCACACAAGTTGAGTACTTTCTTACTCAGAGATTTTTGAGTTCTCTCTTTAATTGAGCTCAAGCAGTAACCATAGGTAGAAAAAAAAAAAATCCCAATAAACACTCACCCTTACCTCAACCACAGCCTAACCCTTCCTCTTCTAGAACCATAATGCAATCCTATGCCAAGGACCATAACATTAGTGCTCATGCTCATTCATATATGTGCCTCTCATTGAGTGGTCAACAACTGTGTCTACACCTCATGAACCATATTCTTAGCATGATGCATCAAAATTCAATATGCACATTTCACAAATAGTCCTTAAACTTAGGGGCATGATTCATTTGAGAAGTACTTGCAGTTTATCATAAGAACATATTAGGTAACTGATTTGGACTATTAGTTGGAGTGGTATCATACTCCATGCGATCCATCAATATATGTGAGTTTTCACGAGATAAAATTGATCACATAAAAAAAGTTGCAATGAGGTGATTTGTAGTGCTTTAACATGGTTTCCATGAAATACAGTGTCAATAATTTTGGAAATTGGTCATAACATGGACTAATCAAAAAGGGCGAAAGCATCTTGGGTCAGGTCTAGGTCTGGCATGATCCATGCCCAAAGCTATCCAAATTTAAGGTCAAAACTTCTGGCCAGAAATGACCCAATCTTTTTTAGGATTAAGTTGGGTCAGGTACAATTTAATTATTCATGACCCAATCAGCTCTCTCAGGGTAGGTCTTTCCCTTGACAATCTATGTCGGTGCCACAAAACTCAGGGTTGGATCATGTCAAGCTAGTTCTGGTCATGATTTATGGTTATGGTTATGGATTTTACAATAAACAAAGATGTAACTTGCCAACAGCTTTGAGATTCTCAGACAAATTTAATCCCAAAAAATTGATGAAATTCAAACATGAAGAATGGTAGTATACTCGACTAATGCATCATTATGTGGATAAATACCTTTGACACAGAATCCAGAATGTAAATGCAGCTAATCAGCACAAGATGATATCTGATAACCATTGCTCACCCAGGAAAAAGTCTCATAAACTGTCACAATTATGAGCAGTATCATAAATTGATAATTTCACTTACTCTATCACGGACAAAAGGATTTGCTGAATTTCTAAGGAGGTAGTTGAAAATTGCTTGCTTCTTACAAAGAATTGCTCTATGAATTGCAGATAAACCATCCTGGACAACACTGATATATTGATAAAATATTTCACAAATACATTTAAGCAAATAGATACGAGTATTTCAAAGCTATTTCTCTTAAAAATTTTCTTAACAGATTGGCAAGTCAAATAAACAATACAATGGAGGAAAAATGTTTTAGTGGGTGCAACACCAACATACCTTATTGATGGCATTAATATCAACATTGTGTTTAAGTAATGCATCCAAAAGATAAAACTCTCCTGATGCAGCAAGAGTATGTAGAGGCAGCCACTTGCTCTGAAACAAAAAGTATGTAGTCTGAATTAATATTTCCCAAAGAACGCACTAGAAAACTGAGAAAACATTAGGCCAAACATTACAACAAAGGCCTATATGTGGTTCTTTCTTGCCTAATACAAATGACTACAATGTTAAAATCAGTAAGATCAGAGAAAGAATGAAAAAAGATACTCAATTTTTAGTAAAATTCACAAGAGTCAGCAATAGTCAGAGTAGTTACTGAAGTAGCTTCTGCCAAAGTAGGCATGCGTTTGTTCAAAGAACTTTTTCATCCTTTGTGAACAGCTTACGACGACCTATCCATCCAAGGGTAAAAATTAGTTTGTTGATGCTGCTTCTCCATGAAAGCAATAATGGAAATAAGATGGACTAATACCTGCTATGTAGCACTTTAAAGTCAAAAACCCCTTTAAAAGGATAGTAAGTCACTTGTGAAACCAATACTAAACTCTGATGAGTAAAAGTTGCTTCTTGAAATTTGAAATATAGCTAAAACTAAGAACAAATCTTAAATAATTCAGAGTATAATGTCATGAAATTAAAGAAGTGGCTGCTGCAGTCATCTAAGTTCAAATATGTAAAACACTTTAACCATTTCATTGATTGCCCCAGAAGAACTAATAAAAAATGGAGGAATCTCATATTAAGCTGGTCTAGAGAAAACAATTCTTTGTCCAATACTGCAATTTAACATTACAATACCACATTCCCTGGGTTAGAGAAAACATTGGATTATTTACTACTACCACACATAAGCCCACATATGGAACTTTGCTTTGCAGGCCTTGCAACATCAGGAAGCCATAAGGATGACTCTTTCTCTTTATGTCTTCCTCATGCAAGATTTAATTGATGAAAAATATCATAGATGCAAATCACTTTTAAGATTTCGATTTTCGGAGTTTCTCTCTCATCTTCTAATCACTAAAAAAATACTTATTTTAGGTCCTTGCTGCAGAAAATTGAAATTGTCAGATTGATTATCTAATGTTGATTCATACCCATTTCTCTTCACTCAAAGTCTCAAAGGGAACTGTGCTACCCTTTTTCCATCACCAAGAATCAGTCATCTTTCTCATCATTGCCTTAGTCTAGAAGATTCAAAGTTTTAAACATGAAATTATTAGCTAGAAGAAAATTTTCCATGAGCTCAGATCTCCCCATTAATTTACAATATAAGAAAATAAAAATTGATTTTACCAACAACATACCCAAAATAAAAATTGCTCTTTCTAAAAACATACCCAAAATAATACTTGCTTTTTCACACACCATACTATTTATCACAACATGTAGTTAAGATAACTCCAGATTTGTCCTTTAAAAGATATGTGTGCTAGCCTCTCTACCTGTTTGGTTCCACACCCAAGGATCTACCAGGTTCAATTCCTTTAAACAATCATATTCAGTTTATTTCTGTACATCAATCCTTAAATCATATTACTCTAGCCAATCCCATCTAAAACCTCAATATCCCAAGAAATGATTTTCATAGTTATTCTTCCTCATATCTCATGATTGTCAATTGAATTTCTCAGACTGTTGAAATCTAAATTCTTAAGTTTCTTGGTTTAAATTTGGGGAATGCCTAAATGCATGTGTTTTTTTATCTATTTTATAGTTCCCTGCATCCTAATTTCTGAAGAAATTCTCTAACCCACAAAAAAGCCCTCAAATGAGGAAAAAAAAAATCATTTTCTCCATATCCATAAATTCCCATTGAAAAATATACAAGACTGGATCCTCCATCACAATCTATGAGAATACTCCGTGAAAATTTCTTGTTATATAACTTATCTATTGCCAAATATACAAATCAAACCCCCTCCATTTCAATTTTCACTTATGCCATAAGTCAAAGCCCTTTTACTTCTGCAAATACCCCTTGTGTCCCAACATCATGACATTATGTAACAATAAACAACCCCACTGCCCCCAACCAAAAAAGCAATAGTAGTCTTCATCATGAATCTAACTGTAGCACCATCTACTTCCTAGGACAACCTTCCCCACCATCACCCTGGTCCTCCACTTGATAATATGATCTCCAGCCCCAAAACAAAAGACCATCTCAAACAACAGCATGCAAGAGGGAGTAGACCAAGAAAAGCACAAAACAAAATTCAGGTTGGGAAGAAGTAGAAAAGGGAAAAGATAATTTTGAGTGATCTTTAACTTAAAAAGATTTAATCCTAATAAAATTTAAACTAAACACCATATAAAGATGGTTAAAGAAAGTAACAAAACCATAATATTATGGACAAAAAGACTGATATGATCAATTACCTCAAACCATCATCTTTACTGGTTAAGGAGCTCTTGCATATTTGCAGGAGAAGCACTCCCATTAGCATAATATCTCAGAAGGAGAGTGAGAAGATCCATTACAACATATAAAGTAACGGTTCGTGCAGCGAATTACCATGAAGTTTGGCAACTGGCTAAAGCTGGTGCTATAAAATTTGTGAATCAAAAAGCAGGAAAGTTGGATGCGGAACTGTATATGCTTTCTAAGAAAGTGAAACTTCTAACATACATAACTAAAGAAACTAGAGATGAAACTTTCTTTAAAACCAAACTTTCCTTATAAGTAAAGAATTTATAATTAGGTAGCAAAAGGCCATCTCTACTTCTCTGGTACACACTTCCAATGAAATCAGGATTGAAAAAACAGAGTGAGAACTTTGATATTCCAAGCAGAGCTGTGAAAAATTGCAAAATGAACCATGTTAAGGGGGACTCAAGGGTAGCCAAAATTTAACTGTGAAAATTTTAATTCAACCAAAGCTTCACCTAATCAAATGAAGACCAACTTGAGCCCAACATTTTTCTACATCTCAGTCCAAAAAAGACTAGGACACTCCAACCTCCAAGAATGTGTGTGTGTGTGTGTGTGTGTGTGTGTGTGTGAGAGAGAGAGAGAGAGAGAGAGAGAGAGAGCACTCACCTAATGTTATTGTTGCAATCTTCCACTGTACATTGCTCTTGCAATTGCACCCTTCATTGCAGTATATATACATATAGTGTTTCCACTGTGAAGTAAAATGACTATCACCTATTGTTGACATCGTCACTTCCTACCACCTCCAATTGTCACAACCAACTTCGCCATTGCCACATGGCCTACCTCTCATTGTCCAATGCCGTCAATTTTCAACCCTCTGTGACTACCACAATTGATTCTTATTGTTAAAGTAGTCCTGCAGGCCCTTTTTTTCGTACCAACCCGAATTGCCTGGTTCAGGGCATATCGAACTATTTTGATGCAAAACCAGGACAATATAGCCATATAGGTCGGAACATGCCCCGAACGGGCCGAAATTGAACTGAACCGAGCAGAACCATCTGATTCCACTTGGTTCAGGATGGTTTGTGCGGTTTGCTGTCCATCCTATCCCAATAATAAGGGGGGGAGGTGTGGAGGCCTCCTATGCCTTCTCAGCCCTCCCAACTTACTCTTTTTATTTTCATCAGAAAATGCCTAGAGAAGGAGAGGCATTGATCCGTACAAACTCCATGTCTGTGACATCCTCCCAGAGATTCGACAAAGAAAAGCTAAGAAGAGATCATCATAGTACCCGATCTAGTTGGGCAGATAGGGTCAACCAAGATGGTGGGCCCAATTGTGCCACCCCGTAGATCCAAGCAAGCAAGGGTATCCAAGGAAAGAAAGAAGTTCCTCAGATCAAAAAGAAACTGCAGTTCCATTATGGAGAGGGGATGAGGAGCCTATTCACTTTGATTTCTAGATTACTAAGCTATCAAATGACTGGTTGCCTAGATTATCTCACAACACCAGCAATCAAGGTATGCCATCTTGGTATCAAGCCTCATACCGCTGCCGCCTTGTTACTGTGTCGGTATGCGGCCGATTTGGCATATCGAGTGTTGGTATGCCCTCAATACCATGTACTAATACCAAAACAGTATGGTATGACATGCCCCATATACCTGATTCGAAAGTTCAAAAACTTACGATAGGATTTGAAAGTTCAAAAACTGATTTAGAGCCAAAAATCGAGTTTTTGAACTACAATCAGGAAATCAACTTCTCATTCTTGAGAAATTTGAATTTTTTTAATTTTTTATTGAAATAGACGAATCAATTTCACACATGACAGACCCAAGGAAGTTTTCTTTTTACCTATTCAATTCTTATTGGTCAACTATTTGCAAAAACTGATCTTCTTTGTACTTTTTGAGTGACCACAACCTTCTTGAGAGGGAAGTTGCATGGGTTAGCAAGGACTACACATTTTAGCTAATGGACCAGGGTTGCATCTCTCACACAAAAGAAGGATTCACCTTCCTTTGCATGAATCCACCATTGACTCACGCACTACCAAGATCTCAAAGGGCTTCAACCACTGCCATTCATCCGCCTGCACAGATCTCAAAGTGACCAGTGCATGATCCAACAGTAGATTCATGCAAAGGAAGGTGAATCCTTCGTTTGTGCAAAAGATACTACCCCAATCCCTAGCTAAGAGAGGTTCATCACCTAGTATGCCCATTAATCCTTTATGTTCAGCACCACAAGCTTCCTGCATCTCCTCAGTTATCATGGAGCAAGTCATTCAAAACCTTGCCCTTCTCCAATATGGACCTCTTCCCAGGCCATGTCCCCTCACAGGTTTTCCACAGGACCCAGGTTATCTGTATCCCATGAGGAACTAGTATTGGAAAAGAATCCTAACCGAAGGAATTACTCAATTTTCATTTATCGCTCAAATGTTTCATGATCTCCATACAACAAAAACTCTTGCACAGCTCTGCAAGGTGACCACCTCTCATTATTCTCTCTCTGATCTGCCTAAAGCACAGTAAGCCACCCAGAAATCACATGCAAATCCTCAAGTACATAGATTCAGTTCCTTTTGCCTGACTTCTTTGGTTTGCTATCATTATTTATCTTTTCACTGCTTGCAGATTTCAAGATCAAAGCTTTACAAAATTTATCAAAATGCAGAGATGCAAGAGATAATGCACTAATCCACGCACACTTGGGATTTAATGAGTTCCATTCAAACACAAGTTCAATCAGAAACTCCAGAAGATAAACTCCAGAAGAACTCACCTTGTGGCATCTTGTCATCATCAATCCCCTCGGGCACATAATCTCCACTGTTAAAGAAATCCATGATGTTCTCCAAAGTCCCTCCACCCAATTCCAATCTTGGGTTCCTTGGAGCCACTCTTCCTCCCCCCGGCTCTGGGGGCACCACCGCCTCCTTCTCCAGAGCGAACTCACGGGGATTATCAAGGACCACGGGGTTCAACTGGGACAGCTTCATCTCTCTGTATGCATTGTACTCCTCTATGTCTGGCAAAGGGGGCGGCTTCCTCCTCTCCAACCGGCTCCCAAATTTCAATTGATGAGAAATCTTGCGCTTCTCCTTCTTGGTCAAATTGATCTCCTCCACCGCCTCTTTCCACTTCTCTGGAACTAAATTCTCATGTTCCAGCGCTGAAGCTGCCTTCGCGGCTGCAGGCTTCCTTCTCCGAGGCCTCTCCACCTCACGGCCGGGGTCGGGTGTTGGAGAAGGGTCACCGTCCTCGAAGGCTCCTTCTTCGAAGACGAGGCAGTCTCCGACGATGAGCTCGTCGTCTTCGTCATCGTCGCCGCCTCCAAGGGTTGGGATCTCTCGGGCTTCTTGATCAGGGTTTCGGAAGGGGTTAGGGGGGAAGGAATAGGGGAAGGAGGTGGGGTTGGCGGCGAGGGGAGTGAAGGAACGAGGGAAGAAGGGTTTGGTGAATGGAGAGGGCGCAGGGTGTCGTTTAGATTGGAAACGGGAGAGGGAGGCGGGAAGGGAGGGGAGTTGGAGGGGCGATTTGAGAGGGAGGAGGAGGGAGGAAGGCGGTGGCATTTCGTCCCCCACGATAGATGGTCGGGCGGATTTGGTTCGGTTTCTTCCAGGGGTCCAAAATAGCCGTTAGAGAGGAGAAATATCGAGCCGCCAATCACAACCACTCATTTTTATATTTATCATTGCAAACACAGCATATAGGACATAATTTTTTTTAATTTTTACTAGTAAGAGATTTTGCATTATATTAATTATTCATCATAATCATCCATAAACTACTCAAAAAAAAAAATCATAATCATCCATAATATATTTTGAAGGATGAGATCGGGTTGTATATTTTATGTGAAAAACTTATTGATCTTTTTTTCACGACATTAATCATCGGATCGTGTATTACATAGTTTTTAAAGAACTTTAATCTCTTTCTTTGATTCATCTATATAAATTTTAAAATAATTATTATATAATCTAATGATTAACATCGTGAAAGAGGATGAATCATTGTTTCATGCAAAAGATACAACTTCGACTCTTGAAAGGTATGAATCGTATGAAAATATGATACTTGTTGCGGCCAATCGCCTCGTCGCCCGATCGCCGGGAAGCGTGCACCTGCAAAAGGAAGTCCGCACTGACCGGAGGCGGCTCCGCGGGACCCTCCGACGGTCAAGTCAGAGAGGTGACTGGGCAACAGTGAAATGTGGACAGAGAGCTCAATCGAGAGAGGGAGAGAGAAAGAGGGGCGAGCCTGCGTTTGCGGGAGAGACGGAGCGGATCGATCCCTTGCACTGTTGCCTTCCCCGGTATATATAGTGGAGTAGGTATGGCGCCGTCATTAATGGCGCGGACAAGTGAGGAACTGTCAACTCACTATGGGCTGTCAGAGCCGCCGTGAAAACGTCATGTCGCCGTGCAGCCGTCTAATCACCAGGGTTGACCCGGCTCTCGGCGGGACAATGCCCCTAGGTAACTGTGCCGCATGTCCGTGTCAGAGCTGACAACGTCTGGCGGCTGTACGGCGGTTGGAGGAGCCGACCGACCCAAAGTCGGTAGCCAGATAAGTGGTGTCGGGCCCCTCCATTGGTCGGCGAGCATCATGTAAGTCGGCCATTGAACCTTGGGGTTCGGCTGGTCGGGATGGTCACGCCCGACATACCCCCAGTCGGCGACGGGCCGTTGGACGGCTGGCGGTTAGCCGCTGATGGTTCCCGTCAGTCGGTCGCCCCGACCGATGGTCGGTCGGCCTATCGGCTAGTCGGAGTCGTCCGACGGAGGCGGTCGGGTCGTCACCGGTCGGGCGGTCGGGCCCTCCGGCAGTCGGGCCCTCCGGGCCGTCGGTCGGGCGGTCGGGCCCTCCGGCGTCGGGCCCTCCGGCAGTCGGTCGGCGGGTTTCCCCAACAGTTGCCCCCCTCCACTCCCAAGTCGGGTGGTGGGCAGGACGATGCTTCCATTCGGGCAGCAATCCCGGACGACTGGGAGTGGATTTGTCGCACGTGTAGATCCGACCGTACTGTCGGATGATCCGATGTCAGACGCCCCATGAATGCCCAGCGATCCGGACGTCCAGTCGATGTCAGAGGTCACATCGGCGTCAGATGTCAGACGCCACGTCTTGTCGTCGTCAGTCGTTACGTCGGTGTCAGAAGATCGGGCGCCGGACGACACGGCGTCAGTCGATCGATATCCGGCGCCGATCCGGAAGAGAGGGCCACCGTCAGGCGTCCCATCGGGAACGCGAACCGGTGCGGGTGCGTGAATGCAGGGCCGCGCACCGCGTGCCGCGTGTCCAGGTGGTTGGGCGGCGCCCCCTCCGGCACTTAATGCGGCGGTGCGGCCGTCCCGGGCGGGGCGCGCCGAATCTTCCGCCAACCGGTGGGCGCCACGCGTCGCGCATCCGTAGGTCTTCGGTCGGCGGGAAGGATCTCGGCCGTCGGTCGGCCCTATATATATAGGACCTCCCGGACCCTGACCCACGTTTGCAACATTTCGCTGGGGAAACTCTGTCCGGGCGATTTCTCAGTCGTCGCGGGCAGAGCTCTTCTTCGCCTGCAGAGGGTCCATTCGGTTCGTGGTCCCCCTTTTCCTTCTTCCGTCCTTTCTTCTCTTTCTCCTCTTTCGGTCCCTGCATAATGACCAGGAAACCGACTCAGGGAGCTCGGTCGGGGAACCCGACCGACGACTCCCGATCGACTCCGAAAGATGAGGTCTCCTCGCTTTCGGGGCCGAACGTCGATCAGCTTCGGGAGCACTATCGCATCCCGGAGCAGTTTCGGCTCTCCGCTCCAGGGGCCGGCGGTCGTGTCAGCAACCCTCCGCCTGGCGATCTGGCGCTGTACGTTGAAGACCTTCGCGCGGGTCTTCGACTTCCGATTCCGGAGTTCGTCCGGAATCTGCTTGATTACTACGAACTCTGTCCGGCGCAACTGGCGCCGAACTCTGTTCGGTTAATCATTTCTTTCGCGCTGTTGTGTCAGCTCTTGCCGACCAACCCCCTGTTTCGCTCTTCCGGGCCTTCTTTGTGCTCCGACCCCACCCTAAAGCCCGAGGGTGGTGGCTCTTCAACCCCCGGAAGGGTCTTGCTTTCATAACTGGTCTTCCATCGTCCATTCATGGATGGAAGAACCAGTTTTTCTTTGTTTCCTCCTCTTCTTCCTGGGGCTTTCCTTCTCGTTGGGGTATACCCCGAACAGAGGCCAACGACAACAGTCGGGTGGATGTGGACGACCGGGAGGACTTCCACCGACTGAAGGACATGTCGGTACCGAAGCAGAGGGAGCTTGTTACCGAACAAGCTCTCTATGACGCCGGCTTGAGTCTGGTCCCCCGAATAGGTATCGCCCGATTCTCCGGCTTCTCTTTTTGTCCGTCTTTTGGTCGGCTTTTGGCCCAGCCATTAATTCTCTTGTCGGCATTGCAGGGACACCACCGAGGATGAGGCCGACTGATGCCGAGATTCGGCAGTTTGCCGCCGCGAGGAAGAGGCCAGCGTCGGGGGCCGGCCCTTCGCGCCCTTCCAAGAGACCAACCCCAGCCCCGCCGACCGTTGAAGCGTCGGCGACCGAAGAGTCGGAGCCGATTATAGCCCTCGCGGCTCCGACTGTCCAAGTCAGAGAGAGGCCGACCGAGGAAGCGGCCGAAGGAGTGTCGGCGGCTTCGCCGGTGCGGGTGGAGCCGGACGACGTTCGGGAAGCCGAACATCACCCGGAGGCGTCTGCTGGCGCAACGGGGGGCGCCGGGTCGAACTCCAGCGTCCCATCGCTGCCAGCCCCATCGGTCGGGGCAGCTGATCGGGGGAAAGCCCCGATGGAGCCCTCGGAGGAGGACAGATCGATGCCCCCCAGCGCATACTACCCCGAGGGTGCGTCGGCCTTGGCCGACCACAACCTTGCGAGGAGGTTGTGCCAGGGGATCCTCCTCCCCACCGACGTGCAGTCGTTACGGTCTCGGCAGGTGACCGAGATGTTGTCGCGGTTCTACCCGACAATGGTGGAGGTAAGCTTCGCGTCACCTTTTTCCTTAGAAGAATTTTTGCTTGCCACATAATTCTGACAAAGCTTTTTTCCTTCAGCTGATCTTCACCATGTCCGAACTGGAGGCCGGATACCGAAGGTTCGGCGACGTTCGGGCAGCCTTCAAAGAAAGGTCGGCGGCGGCCGAGGCCGAAAGGGCGAGGCTAGTCGACCAACTGCAGGAGTCGGCCGACCGGGAGGCCAAGTTGACGGACGATGTCTCCCAGCTCATGGCCGAACTAAAGTCGGCCAAGAAGGAGGCCAAGCACAAAGGTCGGGCCGTGCGTCGCCTTCGGCACGAACGGGATGGGGCCACGCTGAACTCCAAGGGGAACGCGAGCGACTTCGGGTCAGCCTGGGGAAGCTCGCTGAAGCCGAAGAGGAGCTATCCATCGCCCAGGTCGACGCCGAAATGGCTAAGGCCGAGGCGAGTCGGCGAGGGAGGAGCTAGCCCGCGCCGAGGATGAGGCACGGTCGGCGAGGGAGTCGGCCGATCATGCGGTGGAGGACTTCCGGGTCTCCGATCGGTACAAGGAGGAGATGCTCGAGTCGGGCTTCGCCTCCTACCGGGTCGGTTTCGAGGACGGTCGGGACGCCGTCCACGCCTTATACCCGGAGGTGGACGTCAGCCGCATCGTCCCGCCGCTAGCCGAGGAGGAAGGAGTCGAAGGAGAAGGAACGGAAGAGATGGCCGACCAGCCGTCGGGGGGCGTCATCGTGGTGGAGGAGGCCGTCCCGGAGCAGGTGCCGACCGAAGTTCCTTCGCCGACCGAAGCCCATCCCTCGGCGGCCGACCAAGCGTCGCTTATGGCCGAGACGCCGATCATCCCCGATCCTCCGTCGGTTGAAGAGATCGACCAGGACGGGTGATCGGCCCTGCCGACCATCTTTACTTTTTGTCTTTTGAAAATATATGTAATCGGGCTTCGACCCGACTCTGTAATTCCTTTTCATCAATGAAGGGAACTTCTTTCTTTCTCTCCTTGTTATTTGTAATGCCGGCTATAGCCGCGATGTCGAACTTTAGTCGCTAACTTAAGTAAGCCACTAACCCACATGAGTCGGTAGGACTCCGACAACTTGTATAGCCCTGAAAGTAGAATGTGTCCCGACTTTAGGTCGGCTTCGGGTAGCCGAAGTTGTCAGTCGGGTCCATCCGTTGAGTTGGGAGCCGACCGAACCTGGCAAAGGTTCGGCAGTCGGACTTCCGTAGATGCACTTAGTCGATCATCGTCCGGCGCAGTGTCGGGGGTACGATAGTAAGTCGGGTCCCCATGCTCTGCGTCGGGTTCCATGTCTTTTGACAGACGGTGGCAAGCCGAATGTCGTTCAGCCGGCCGTAGGTCGGTCGGCGAGTCGTGTGTGCGACTAAGGTCGCGTCGTGTGATAAACGGTGGTAAGCCGAATATCCCTCGACCGGCCGTAGTCTGGTCGGAAGTCGCGACAACAATCACGTGGGCTTTAAGCCTTTCTTTGGTCGGGCCCGATCGGTCTATCGGCCGATGGATCTGCCCGAAAGTTCGACCGTAGACGGGCTGTCGACTCCCGTAGGTGCATCGGTCCTGGCAAGGGGCCGATGGCTCGTCGAACGTCGAAGGAGTATTGACTCCCGTAGGTGCATCGGTCCTGGTAAGGGGCCGATG